>NC_068323.1:4161663-4198456 GCF_025860055.1 Xyrauchen texanus
CAATTTATGATCACCAAGTAACTCTAAAACCTTTGGTTATTTCAATTGCATAATCATGCATATGGGTGCTCACAAATCCAGTCTCTTTGGTTGGATCACTGAACTGAAAGAGCCTCAGGTGGGCTCTTAAATTGCATAAAGTACATTATATAAAGTCACCCCTTCTCTGTACATTGATCAAGTTCACGGGAAGTTTCACCAACTTTTCCAGTGCTTGGCACTTGCACAAGATGTCTCCAATCCCTTCTGATAACGCCTTAAGGTCCATCTACCAAGTATGAACATGGTGCAGAATGTGGTGACACCACAGTCCCTTGTGTCTTTGTGGACACATGCTTTCCATGCTTTCTGTCCTGACGAAAGATTGCTGAGGTCTCTTGTGTGGTGTAGTGTGTCTCTTCCTCTTTCCCTCTCCTTCACCTTTCTTTGTAGCCACTGCAGTATTATTAGGAAGGTCTGGGACAAGAAGTGAGTGATGTTGCGACACCCGAGTAAGCAACCTTCTACTCATGAGGAGTTGGGCTGGACTGTAAGCGTTGGCCAAAGGCCAAAGGTACTGTTCTGTATGTGACAAGTGCTAGGTACGGGTCTTTAGTTTTGGTGAGCATGCGTTTCACAGTCTGAACATGACACTCCTCTTTACCATTGTTATAGCAAACTGGGGACTACTGGTAATATGCTGGAACCCATAGACCACTGCAGAACTAGCAAGCTTCTGACTGGAAAACTAAGGCCATTTATCAGAGAAGAGAATCTCTGGAATTGCATGGCAGGTAAAGATTGATTTAAGTGCACCATTATGTCATCAGATCTCACAGGAGCCAGGTTAGCAATCTACATAAATCTGGAAAACAAATAGTCCTCTTCAGGGAAACACGTGCTACCATGTAGAGAGAATAAATCTGCACCTAACTTAACCCATGGTCTGGCTGGAAGCTCTAGGGGCATCAAAGGCTCTGCTGGGTTGGTTCTCTCTTTTATGCACATTGCACAGTTCTGAACAACCCATTTAGCGGTCCACTTAACCCAGGCCACCATACAGTCTCTCTAGCACGGTGTTGACATCTAGCGACGCCTTGGTGCCCTTTTGCAGTTTCTCCAGCACTGTGTTAAGCATAGCGGAGAGTATAGCCAATCTAAAACCCTTTAAAAGTAGACCATCACAAACCAAAAAGACTGCTCTTTCCGGCCAGAACTGTCTCACCAGAGCTGTTACATGGCTGTGTTCAGGCCATCCATCCTGGCACAATCTCATCACCTCAGGACAAATGATATCTATTTTTAGCTGCACTCTGAGTTCTCCCATGTATGTAGAGCTTGCAGGTATGTTTACCAATATCCCATCTAAATAAATGTTAGCAGTTAGGAGAGCTTTTACTGGCCATTGAGAAGTTCAGGAATTTTCCAGAAAGGCCGGCCACGAAACGGGGCCGAATGAGCCACGATAAGCTGAAAAGGGCCACCAGAAAAGGACAGCCACACCCCACCCCCACTCAACAACTTTTGGGCTGGTTACTATGTAAAATCCTGTGCCGATTTCTCCTCCCAGTCCACCCCTGGTACCTCATCATTCTTAAACAGAACCTCTGAGGTCTAGGAGGGATCCCTGCCAGCTTTTTTGTACCCAACCTACTAAAGAGTGTTTTGTTCCCCCAGATTAGGCCTAAAGCCTCCTTTTCCATATGGGCATAACATTGCTTTGATAGGCTGTATGATGAAGCATCAGCACACATTTTCAGCTCTTTGTTTGAATCATATAGCACCAGCATTGGTGGGGATGACAGTTCACATTTTAGCTGGTTAAAGGCCTCTTGATGGGCGCTACTCCAACACTACTGGTTTTTTTAGACAGTAAATCCCTCAGTGGCGGTCCAGTTCAGCAAGACATGGGATAAACTTGCCTAGTTGATTGACCATACCTAAGATACTGCGAACCTCCCTAGTAGATAACTGTCTCATCTCCAAGACTGCTCTAGTGTTATCTGGATCAGGCATCGCTCCATTAGATGAGATTATATAACCCAGGAATTTGACAATATTTTCCCAGCTCACATTTCTGCATAACTAATGTAATGCAAGCTTTCTCAATTCTAGCCAGTCCTGCGTAGCCTCTCATCATGCTCAACTTGTAAATCATCCCAGGTCGTCCATGCGGCACGCTACACCAGACAGTCCTTCTTTGACCACGGACATGCGTCTTTGAAAATGCTCAGGGGCTGAGGCAATGGCAATAGGTAACAGATTGAAATCAAATTGTCCAAATGGGGTTATAAATGTGGTGAGTTTAGCAGACTGTTCTGACAGCGGTATCTGGTGGGGCAGTGGTGGCTCAGTGGTTGAGGCTCAGGGTTACTGACCAGAAGGTCGGGGGTTCAAGCCCACCAAGATGCCACTGTTGGGCCCTTGAGCAAGGCACTAAACTCCAGGTTGCTCCGGGGGGATTGTCCCTGTAATAAGTGCACTGTAAATCGCTTTGGATAAAAGCGTCTGCCAAATGCATAAATGTAAATGTAAATCTACCAAAACCCCATATTGGCATCCAATTTGCTGAAGACCCTTTCCCCCTCCAACATTCCGAAAGTCTGCTCCACTGAGGTTAGAATATATGTCTTTCTACACACACAGTTGTGTTTAATTTGCCCTTTTTCTAATGTACAGACACCGTGCCTGATCACCAATCAGTTCGCTGCTTGATTTTGGTTATTACTCCAAGACAGGGTGGCTGTGGCTGAGGTGGTAGAGCGGGTTGTCCACTAATTGCAGGGTTGGTGGTTCCATTCCTGGCACACATGACTCCACATGCCAAAGTGTCCTTGGGCAAGACACTGAACCCCAAGTTGCTCCCAATAGCAGGCTAGCGCCTTTCATGGCAGCTCTGCCATCATTGTTGTGTGAAGGTTACACCTTTACACTAAGGTTAAAATGGTGCTATATAAGTGCAGACCATTTACAGAGACGCTCCATAAGTCCTAACTTTTCCTTGACTGCTTAGCAAAGGGAGAATGGAGTCACGTCTGGCTTAAGCTTAATTGTGTAAGATTCTTTGTTGGAGTTAGGGGCATGTCGATATGAAAAATGAAAAGCAATGATTTTGCTTAATTATTTAAACTTCAATCATATTAATGTTAAATATGACAGGTAAGTTTCCCACTGGTAAATCCGACTCTGCTTTGACATTCATGTCCTCGTAACACGTAATTATGATTCCACAATACTTGAAGGCCACAAAAGAGAGCTTTCCTTGGAGGTACTTCCCTGCTTTGGACACAAGATGACCCCTTACGTAACGTCCTGTAAGTCTTTTCTTTCTGTAATCGGATGTATATATTCGCTCAAATATCTAGTATATAACTAGAGCAAAGCGTGCTTTTATTAGAGTAAAAAAATCTGACACGAGAGCAGTGAAGGTATTGTCCATTTTTATTATGAAAGCTGACATGTGTTTTCTTGTTTAAAATGACATGCCATAGTTCAAGGAATATTGTAGTTCATTCAAAACTTATGTCAGCATGTATTCATCCTCATTTTCTTCTATATATACATCACTTTCATTTATACGTTTTTATCCATGCAATGAAAGTTAATGGTGATTGCCAGTCCTTAACTTCTCCTTTTGTGATGACTGTACAAAATACAGATCTTATTCACTTGCGTTTAAAGTAGACATTGCATGCTTCAAGCTATTTTGTCCAAGGTAAGAAGAGACAAATTAAGACTTAATATTTCCTGATCATTCACACTGAACAACATCCAACCAGAGACTAAATACATTTCAGGAAATCCAAATCCAAAAAAAAACAATTTGGTATTTTGATCATCGTTTCTTGGGGATGTTTTCGTACACTAGCTCCACATGCTTTGATTCCTGCAAGGAAACACAAAATCTTTGAATCAGCACGTTTCTCGTGGAATATCCTTTGTATTACTCACAAACAGGGTTGGCCTAGTAATCTGGTATACCAGGCATTTTCCCAGTGGGCGACGCACTTTGGGGCCGATCAGGGGCGGACTGGCCATCGGGAGAACCGAGTGGGCTGGTGGGTCACCGTGAAATGGGTCGAATGGGCCACGATAAGCTAAAATGAGCTGCGATATGCAGAAAAGGGCAGCAAACATTTGGCTCATTTGACCTTTATTTTTCCAAGAACTACTGCGACATTTTCTAACGAATTACTCCAACATGCTGAGCAGAACAAGACTTTTCCTTTTAAAAGTTAACTGAATATGGTAAATAAATTGTAAGTGTGATAACAGGGATGTTAATGAACTAGTAGACACTGTCTTAGCTATTTATCTCTATGTAGAATTGGAGCATCAACACAAAAGCAAAAGAAACAGATACAGGGAGCATTTTGAGGAAATGGCTTCTATAGTTAAACATCTAGTCATACATCACATGACTCTAGACTGTTAAATGAACAAACACATAGACTGTTGTGTCTGTTACACTACAGAGCATTTGTTGTCATACTTCAGACTCAGAATGGCGGCCAGCAACATCAAAAGATACTCGTCTACAATGTCTACAAAGCAACCAACTGCAGTTTGACGACAAGAGAAGTGTTGAAGCTGCATGTCACCTCTGAATGATCACTAACCACAGAACAGCTGTGAGCTCGAGTAGACTTGTATCTTGTATCTGTTCAATGGAAATCTGTTGGTATAAAAACTGCGTATAGCCCTACATGTAGTCAAAAGTCAGATTCGCTAAACAGAACCAGTTCATAAGAGCCATTTGCTCGGGGATCGGACTACACCGGCCGTTCTGTAGTTTCAAAAGAACTGGCTCATAAATGTTCACTTATCGGCAGATGCATGATGCACAAACAACAAGAAAGAGCTTGTAAAGAAACACAAGCTCCAATCAGACTGCCCGACTGCAACACAACGTCTTACAACACTGACTCATAACGTATATTACCTTTTTACGTGTTTTTTGTTTACTGCAGGATCTTTTCCGTGTCTGGGCTGCATTAACAAGAAAGACAGACATATTAAAACAATAACGCTTGTATTAAAATATGTATTTTACAAAATGTATACAGATTTATTTTAGTTGAAGGTAATACTTGCAGTCCTGACCTGTTTTTGTACATTTCCGGTAGATGCAGAATATCACAAATGCAACCACGATCAACAGAGATCCGGCAGCAGCAGAGATCAGCACCATATGAACTAAAGGTGAGTCCAGTCCAAATATAAACAGAGAGAGACAGTCAATAGTGTAACCGAATCTGTCAATCTGATTTTAAACAAGATCTCACTGATGTTTTAATGTTGAGTCAAAAAGACTGACATCACCGCTGATGTACCTGGACACTTCTGACAGACTTCAGTGTTGTTGAGATGTTTAGTCTGTTTTCTGATGGGATTGTTGATCACACAGCTGTAAGAATCATCGACACACTCCACATGTAGTGAGAGACTTCTGTTGAGATCAGACACACTGATGGAGGACAGTAAACTGTTTCCTTTGTACCAGGAGAGAGTCACCTGTGTCACATTCACCACTGAACACACCAACACACATTTAGATGAATTTTCAGAGGATGAAGAATTCAGTGAAGAGTCCGAAGTGATCACAGGAACCGGCAGACGAGCTGAAAAGCATGCAAGAATAAACAGAAGAATGGATCAATCAAATCAGTCTTATTTTCAGTTTAATGTGTTGAGTGAGAGTTTAGAATGACGTCATTAAATCATCTCGAACGTTGAAATGTTTGATCATTTTCGTAATGCGAGCTGTTCTGTTTATAGTTCTACAACTTGCCGTTTTTGAGCAACGAGTTCCTGGTTTTCAATGAAGAAAATAAAGTCTACGGTTAACATTACTCGAGACTTTTGCTAATACAAAAACATTTTGTTCTACAACAAAAATTGCACAGTCATACCTCACTTGGGAATTTCGAAGCGGTTGTGGTTTTTTAAACAAAAGGTTGCTTCATAAGGACAACAAATACCAGAAGAATGTAAGTTCACGAGCTTGAGGAATCCAACGGTTGTATCCTTAAATAGCAAAATGTAAAGTCTTAAAATCATACAGCGGCTTCAAAACTCCCGCTTGAGGGAGGGGGGTTGCAGTGTAAATGTTGTATGTGTTTCCATTGACCCCAGGGATGGACTGGTAATCTGGCACACCGGGCATTATCCCATAGGACCGATGCAATTTGGGGCCGATCAGGGGTGGACTGGCCATCGTGAGAACCGAGCGGCCGTTTTGGAATTGGGCCGAAATGGGCTGATTTCTGCTGCTGCCGGATCTCTGTTGATCGTGGTTGCATTTGTGATATTCTGCATCCACCGGAAATGTACAAAAACAGGTCAGAACTGCAAGTATCACCTTCAAATAAAAAAAATCTGTTTACATTTTGTGAAAATACATATTTTAATACAAGCGAAATGGGCCGAATGGGCCACGATAAGCTAAAATGAGCCGCCACGTTATGCAGAATGGACCACAAAACGGCACCGCGATATGTAGAAAAGGACAGCGAACAACTTTTTGGCCAGTTGCTATGGGCCGATTTCTCTTCCCAGTACAGCCCTGATTGACCCCAAACTATACGCCCCTGTTTCAGTTGAATTATTTTAGATTAATTACTTTCCCAGGTTGGCCTAAACATGTATGCCATAACTGAACAGCTCTAAATAAGAACATGCAGTCTACTCACCATAGACAGTAACGATGAATGTTTTTGATGACCGTTTAGCTCCACTGATCTGTAGTTGATAAAGTCCAGTGTCTGTGATTCTGGTGTTTGTGATGGTGAGATCTCCAGTTTTATTGTTCAGTATCAGTCTGTCTCTGAATCTCCCATCAGGACCATCTGATATATTGACGATTCCAGCCACTTTATTGATTCGAGCTATGAAACGCTTTTCAGTTCCAAAATTCCACATTAAATCATCATCTTCATGTATTACAGTAACATTAGTGTATAAAGTGACAGAATCTCCCTCCATCACTGACACCGACTCAACGCCAAACACACCTGGAGAACAGACGACGTTTGTCAAAGATTAAAACTGCTGTTGGTTTACTATCTTGAAATGAAATCAGTTGTAGTTTGTAACTAAATGTGACCAGAATAAAGACCAGAAGATTCGCAGAAGAAGAAAATGAACATCAACTGATAGATTTGTGTGATTCAATAATTGGATATTTTTTTTAAGCTGCCTCTTTCAAATTAGCTTATTACATATTTTTGCCAATTTGATCATTCTTAAAGCTCAGGCCCGGATTGGCCGTTGGGAGCATTCTCAGTTTGTCTTGTGATTTGGCCTGTTTTTATTGTATTATTGTATTGCCTGATCTCTTTTTAAAAGCAATGTTGGGCTTGTTTTAGCATGAGTTTGCTAATAAAGATGGGCAGTCTTGGGTTGCATTTTTTGGGGCTTATTTTCAGAATACAATAACTGCTGATACTGGGCTCCAAGAACATGATATAGTGTGTGACAAACCTCTTAACGCAGCAGTCAAATATCCCCAACTTCAAGCTGCGCTCTACATCAGCCATGTCCAACATACACTACTACAGATGTGATGCTGCTTGGGTGATTGTTTAAAGTCTACATAGGCATTACTGTGTGATTATGCTCAGTTTCAGATAGACAAATCGGCCTGTAAAGTGGTCCAAACTAATTACGAAAATGTTCAACATTTTCGATCCATGAGTTCCCTCGGGATTTTCTATGGGTTTTTATTATGGCAGATTTGGATGAATGTGTAAAATTAGGTCTGTGGTAAACATTACTTAGACGTTGTGTTCAACAACATAAAAGACACACAGTCAATCACCAGGAGTTTATAATAATATTGGTCAACAACGTGTCAGGCTGAAATGTGGCATAATGTGAAATTGAGTAATATGGTAAGGTTTTTAATTGACGGTGTCAAGTTCTAAATAAGGAGAAAACTTTATAAGTGGAAGTTAATTTAAGAAGTATTTATTTCACTGACTAGATTGTCCAAAAATAGGCACTACAATTAGGTGATTTATTATGTTAACTGATTTTTATTGGTTTTACAGAAGAAGAAAAAATACTGTATCGTATATATTGTTATCCTGATATAAAATCCCGCCCCTAGACCTTATTTAACTTATTTCACCTACTAATTGAAGTCACGGCTGAACAGCTTTATTGGTCTGCTGGTTAGTCCAGTTATTAACTAATTTAATCACATGACTTGCACATGTATTTTTAAAGCACGTCTACTGTATATTCCTGTGTGTTTTCATCATAGTTTATGTGTTTTCTTCTTATCAAACAAAACAGGCGTCCACCTCAAGTGAGCTTATATGGTTTTTATGCTCATTTTGGGGATTTTGTTCGCATTGGTGTTTCCATCCTGCAGTTTTTGTACAATCTCCCAAACTTCGCATAAAAATCTGTGAATGGAAACCTAATTGTTTGTCTCCCCTGTACCAGCCAACATGCAGTCAGTCTGTCTTCTATCTAATCGCACTTCCTCTAGGGCCCCATGCTTAATCAGTGCCACCAAGAACGGGTTTGTTCATTAATTTTAGTCAGTTGCTCAGCTGTGTAAAACATAATGATATTTGAGTATATATTGCCGCCATTGGTGTATGAGTGTGAGTGTGGATGGGTGATTGGGACAGAGTGTATAGAGCTTTGGTAACCTCTAAGGTTAAATAGAAAAGCGCTATATAAGTACAGACCATATTAAGGATCTTTTAATGAAAATGCATTCTTTTATATACAGTATACCTTGTTTGTTATGCTTTCTATACTGAACAATGAAATTAACGCATAATGAAATAATGTTATAACATTAGCTCTTATAAATCTTAGGAACAACAGAAATACACATCAAAAGGAACAATGGTATCACTTTCCACTTTTTGAAAAAAAAAAAAAAACGTATATTACCGTTTCCAATTTTGTTATGGAAATGTATTCAAATTAAGTTGCAATGACTAAACTGGTGCATTTAGAGAAATGTTTACTGATGCGCACTATCCCTGTTGAATCTAAAGTGAATTTAGCCATAAAAATACATTAATAACTTACCAGCCAGACGCCACCAGCACAAAGAGAACCAAACACACCTGTGAAACATTTACTTTGATGGATCCCAAAGTTTGATATAAGAACACGGTCCAAAAAACAAACACAATAGAAATGGCGTATGAATCTGGTGTTGCATGTGAATCCTCCCCTAAAAGGATTTGACCACCCTCCCATTTCACACATCCTCTATTCATAGGTGGGAGTTAGTATACATGGTGTAAAATAAATGTAGTTGTTTTCAGCCTGCCCCAAAGACATTCATTGTTCTTACTGGTGGAAAACACACTTTCTTTATTTATTTAATTTAACATAAGGCATTGTTGATAGGTAGTAATCTGGGTGTGTTATATCTAAACGTAGAGTAGTGGAACATAGTCATCCTAAAGTCCATTTCCAAATGGATCTTATTACTTTTAAAATGGTTACATAACCATTCAGTTGTCAATTGTTGTGTTTGTCAAATACTTAAATAAAGAAACTACTGTATGTACCATCTCACATGAAAAGTGTTACTGAAGTGTGTTCATGCACTGATGCTCTATCACCTCAGTTTGTTTTGAGTCAAAGCGAAACCTGTTGTGGTCTCTTTTCTTAAGAAATATGGTTTGATCTGTTCATTGGACAAAAGTTTGTGCATGAAAGTGTCAATCATAGTGCATATGTCGATTGTAGATGAAGGGCCATTTCCTGTCCTGCTTATATGAAGCACACAGTCTGACTTGCACTATATACAAAAGTTTACTGTGAACAAAGGATTGATGATGCTGAACTGCTCTTGTTTCTCTACACTGTCTGGCCTTCATCTCACAACACTAAATAACACACCAATACTCTGAACCAAACAACTGCTGCATTACTCTGAACACTTTAATGTACACTCATTAAATTCCTCCAGTAATTATTATAATGTTATCATTTCAAAGAGATGTCATTGCACATTTGAAAACATGTGTGCTTCTTAATGCTGTACTGAGTACAGATGTATAGGAACTTCATTGTAAGATCCCTTACAAGCCTGTTATGCATTTGCTACAAAAAGCAGAAAATGAAACTTCGCCATCACCAGGGTTGGTTCTGACGCTGATAGAGGGTTTGGATAAGATAGTGTCATCTCACAGGGAAATACAAGGTCCGGGGTTCCCAATTTACACTGTATCATTGCCTAATGTGGCCGCTAAAGATGTGTGAGATCACTGCAGCGGCGGTGGCAAGGAAGTACACCAAAGCCAACTGTTACAACAGGAAGTAGCATTTTGCATCATTGTCTTTCAGACGTAGCATTGTTTGGAAGATATTCTTACAACTGCCATTAAAGTCCATCAACCGGGGCAGAGGAGGTTGTAAACAGATTGTTGGAAGATCCCAATCAGCAAGAGCATGCCTTTTGATGGGGGATGGCTCCCAAATTTGGTCAGCAGCCTTGAAAACACAGAAGAAAGCGAAGAAAGTGACAGAAGTAACTAAGATGGAAGAGGAAATGTACAGTCAGCCAGCAGCAAGGGCATTGGAGAGTATGGGAAGGTGTATCTAATAGAGTTTTAAGATTGGGTTGACCTTTGGAAGATACCCCAGGTCATGCTGATTTTATAAGAAGATCCACCTATGACACTCTTGCAAGCCCTGGAAATTTGTTTCTGTGGTATGGTAAAGAGGAGAGTGGTCCCCTCCGAGAGGCCCCAAGGGCAAACCTGCAGCACTTGTTGGCTGGGTGCAAGAACACCCTGGCACAAAGATGGTACAGGTGGCGGCATGATCAAGTTCTGCGAAAGCTGGCAGAGATCCATGATGTGTGTAGAATAAAGGCCAGTATTTATATAGGCAATAATTGTCCCATGGGAAGAGGGACTGGAGGCAACCTCTGAGAGGAAGAAGCTAAAATATACTGATCTGGCCACCGAGTGCAGGGAAAATAGACGGGGGGCTGCTGCCATTTACCCTGCGGAGGTCAGTTGTCGAGGGTTTATTGGAACATCAATGCAGCACCTGTCAAAAAACATTACTATCTTTGGATCAGCATTGAAAAAGTCTCTAAAGGAAATGTCAGAGGAACCAGAAAAAGGGAGCTTCTCGCTATGTTTAAGAAGGAAGTATGAAAAGTGGGGTGTGCAGAAGTGAGAATGTAGGAATAGGGAACAATTGCAATTTGTGGCGAGGTAGCATCTAGAAGAGAATAAGGGTGTGGAGGAACTATTTCCACTGACCCACTCAGGGTCAATCTGGGGGATTCTGGAGAGGGATTGAGTGGGGGAGTGAAAGCTTTGGAGGGCTGGCTGACTCTGAGGGTCGCTCTCCTTCCTAATCTTTTGGAGGATTGGTTTAAGGATTGGCACTAGATCGGTGGTAGGCAGAGATTGACAGCTTGTGCTTTTTCTAACAGACGAGAGGCCTTGGACGTAGGGTAGGTCTGCTCATGGGGAGGGATGCACTGAACCCTGATTGTATGTATGTCTTGATGAGAAAGGAGGAATGTCTTGATGGGAAAGCAAGAGTGAAAGGCAATCGAAAAGATCCAGTGTCCAGCTGCGGGGGGTGACAGGGAGACATCATTGACCACTGCCTCACCACCAGGAGATGTTCTGGGATTAAAGGGGTGACACATTTGTGATAGGTGGCTCCCGGCTGATGACCCCGTAGCTGGACAACTAAATGCACCGGCGGAGGTGAACTATTCCTTCAAAACATAATTTGTGAATTTGTATATCAAAGCATTGCATGAATAACTTGAATATGTTGTTAATTACTGAAGCAGCCTACACACTGTTATTGTTAGTCCCATTAATTATGTTGAAGGAACAGTTCACCCAAAAATGAAAATTCTCTCATCATTTACTCACCCTCATGAAATCTCAGGTGTGTATGACTTTCTTTCTTCAGCAGGACACATTTGAAGAAAAATTTAAAAATATTCAGCTCAGTAGGTCCTTAAAATGCCAGCGGTTGGTGATCCGACTCTTGAAGCTCCACAAATCACAGATAGTCAGCATAATGTTCTCCATATGACTCCAGTGGTTAACTGAATGTCTTCTAAAGTGATCCGATCACCTTTGGTGCCAAAAAAATATCAGTATTTAATCATAGTTGTGTGCAGATGTGTTATGTTCTTTTGTCACCTGTTTTTAGATTTTAAAAAATGGTTTTCGCTTGAACGCCCCATACCATGAGGGGGCTGTGTGAACTGTTGGTCTAGAGCAGTCTCATGAATGCAGACAGGAGATCAACAGTTTCACTAAACAATACATTAGATTCATACGTTCTTATGGAATAATTCATTAGACTTCTGAATTATACTTTTGTGTCCTTTTGAAGCTTGAAGAAGTGGTCACCCCTAACCCTAACTTAACCCTAACCCTTGTATGACATCAATGAGCACAAACCAACCAAAAACCTATCAATATGTTCTATCTGTTGAATAGTAACACTAATTAACTGCTGCCATACTCAGAGAAAGTCTAAAACAATGTTATGTAACATAGCTTCCCTTAATGGATAAAATGGTATATTTCTGAAGAAAATGGTTTGAAAATATATTATAATCATCAATGGACATACCCTGAATCAGTGGTTCTCAACCTTTTTGATTTATCATATTTTAAATAATTGTAAGAGATCTTGAGGCCCCACTGAAAGTGTGCTGAGGCCCCCTAGTGGACTCTGACCCCCTGGTTGAGAACCACCTAAATTATAGAATGAGCAAATTATAAACCAACCCCTTAATTTAACCCTAACACTGTTGGATATGCAGACACACTCAGTTTAAGTCTAGACTAAAGACTCGTCTATTTAGCCAGGCATACCCCTAATAAACCTTAAACACACAATTAGGTTGCTTTAGTTGGGTCGGCCGGAACCAGAAACATTGATCATGATTTTTAACTCTGCAATAAATTGAATGGCATCTATGCTTATATTATTCTATTTGTTTCCCTGTCTCAACCTTGGGACTCCTATCCTAAGGTCACCAGAACCGGCTGGATCGAGCTCCATTCCTGCTTCGTGTTGGACTCCACTGCTACGTGTTGCTGAGTGATGATGACTAAATGCAGCCGGTGCTAAACATCACTTCAGTCAATTACGATGGACTTTAGAGGATGAACTGATGTCAACTCTAAGCATAAGACATGGGATACTTCATATGCCATTGCCTGAACCTTGGATTTAGGATAGACATCACAGAAATTACCGGCCAGGTTGAACTGTGATGCACCTCACTGATCTCTGCCTGCATCACCTCGGCCTAATGATGGACTACACTCTTATAATAGACTATCAATTAATTGCCAACAAAAACCTTCATCAGCTAACAAAAGACAATTGCATCTATGTGAACTTCTGCAGTTAATCCAGGATGAACATCAAAGACCTTAGTCATATATCTTAGTTTTTTCTCCATTAACCAACATCTAATGGAGTTTTGTGTTCCTTGCCACAGTCGCCTTTGGCTTGCTCACTGGGTTTCTACATTTTCTGTTGACCACTCTCATCAAAAAGGCATTTCCATCTGCAGAACTGCCGCTCACTGGATATTTTTTGTTTTTGGCATCATTCTGAGTAAATTCTAGAGACTGTTGTGTGTGAAAATCCCAAAAACACTCAAACCAGCCCATCTGACATCAACAATCATACATGCGATTATCTAATCAGCCAATCATGCGGCAGCAGTGCAGTGCATAAAATCATGCAGATACGGGTCAGGAGCTTCAGTTAATGTTCACATCAACCATCAGAATGGGGAAAAATGTGATCTCAGTGATTTGGACCGTGGCATGATTGTTGGTGACAGCCAATGTCATCTGTCTCCTGTGAGATAAAGGAGTCCAGGAAAGACGGAGGAGTTGTTGTCATCGATTTCACTGTTCTATATCATGTTTCTGTAACAGCTTACATGGATATAATAAGACAATGATGTGTGGAAAACCATCTCAGAAATTGTTGCATTCTGAATGAGTTTGATACATTGAAAGATCTTTGATTCACTGTTAAATCAGAATTATATACAGTTTTACAAACTTATTCCCCATATATAACCCCCCTGACATGCAATACATTCTGGTGATGTGAATTAAAACACATGAACTAAAACGATTGATGACGATTGTTAAATCAGAATTTTATGTTTGTTTCACTGGCAATCATTAGCTCATCTGAGATCAGATTTCAGTTGTGTGTGTTAAATAATGTTTAAAGAGCAACAGCAGGAGACACACCCGCAGAACGGGGCGTTGGTTTCACTCTCATCAGCATCCAGTGAATATCACGTGTCAACCGAGGTCGGGGATTATTGTCAGTTTTATGTATTTATTATTATCTTTAACGTTGTTTAATGTGGTGTTAGGGGTATAACAGCTATGACCCGGATCAGATATGGAGAAAGAAAACCAGGAGTCGAGAAGTATAATTAAAGAATCAAAATTTACTGAAGAATAGTTTGCAGTGAAATTGGTACAGCCAGGCGGCAAAGTCTCACGAGGAGATCGAAAGCTAAACTCATACCTTACACAAAATTTTACATCAATTATACCATTTGCAAGGACGTATATTCTATTATTTAACTCCTGATTGGCTAACAGCATAAAGTCACAACATATAGATAGCTATAGCACATCAACATTAATCAGCGCAATTGTCGTCCTGGCTCGAGATTTACATCTGAAGTGACCTCGCAGATGGTCTCGGGGCGTCTTCCAGTCTGCCTGATGTGTCTCCCTGGGTTCAAAACCTGGGTAGAAGGTCAATACGCACACACGAAACACTGACGAACGACAGTGTTTCTCTGCGCACAACGGAACCAGAGCACACATTTATCAGGTCATTTTAACCAAAACAGTGAGATAGGAAATATTCACCCCTCAGGCAAAGGAGAGGAAAGAAATAATAAGATAAAATTTGCATACATAAGAAAAACAGAAACGAACACACATCCATACACACAGACAGAGGACACCCACTCCCCATCCACCGACCGTTTTGCATAATGAGGGTAGTATCGGGATAATTTGGGGAGTGACCAAGCCAATAGGTCACTGTCTCATTTCCGTCCAGACGATAACAACGATCATTTACCTTTTGGTACATACTCGGAATTAAATTTAGACCCTCAGTTGAATTTAGACATGGGTATTGTACCCATGATGGACGGTTATCGATCTCCTCGCAATCCCAATGCGTTGAAAACGCATGGAATCTCCCTGTCCAAATTGAAATTTGAATCCACATCAAAAATGATAAAGCGATCAGAATTAAAAATACCAACGAGAGCGGAAGTACCAATCGGATGAAAGCTCGTTTCACTTTCAGTCGTCTCTCACTACGCACTTCTTCTTGAAGAATTAGCAGCTTCAGTATGTCGTCGGTTTTAGCCATCTGTAATGATAAAACATTTGTTCTAGAATTCAAAAATTTTAACATACACAACAGACATTTAATGATCCCGTGGTAGTAAGCTGGTACATGTTTCAAGTGGTTTCACCTGTGACCAATGTCTCCATACTGTACCCAAAACACCCCTGTCCAGTAGAACAGAGGTGTTAGTGGTCAATACCACCTGATAAGGCCCATCAAATTTCGGACCTAAGGGGGAAACTATCTCCCGCCGTAGCATTACATTGTCACCTATTTCAGGCAAAGCAGGCATGTCTTTTTGCTCAAAATTATCTCGATCTGCTTGTCGTGTGCTAACACTAACCCGTGTGTCTCGCAGACTGTCATCCAAAGCTTTCAGATAATTTTGTAAAGCGTCTTTCAAAGGCCCAGATGGTCCCTCATGTTGCAAGGGGGCATCCCAGGGCAGCCGCATGTAGCGACCTGTCATTACCTCAAAAGGGCTGAGCTGTGTAGTCTTGTTAGGGCTGGCTCTCTGCTTAACAAAATCGCTGGGACAGCTGCATGCCACCCTTTCCCCCACTCCAACAATCACTTTCTCAATGAAGTTTTAAGCGTACGATTAGTGCGTTCAATAGATCCGCTAGATTGGGGCCTAAATGGAATGTGAAAGTGTTGCCTCACCCCCATCAACCTCATGACATTTTTCATCACCTTCCCAGTAAAATGTGTACCCTGATCTGAATCAATTTGTAAGGGCAAACCCCATCTTGGGAAAACTTCATTCAACATAATCTTGGCGGTTGCATCTGCTGTGCAGTTTCTCAGTGGAAATACCTCAACCCATCTGGAAAACAGATCAACAATCATTAGAATGTATGTAAAACCTCCACTAGGGGGCAGTGGACCTATGAAATCAATTTGGAGGTGTGTCCATGGCCCTTGAGGTCGAGGGGCATGTCCTAAGGGAATTTTCAGCTTAGAAGAAGAATTAACCTTAAGGCATACTAGACATCTCTTACAAAAATCATTGCAAGAAGCCCTCAGTCGTGGCCACCACCAGGTTTTGGAAATCATTGCATGTAGTTTTTCAGGACCTGCATGTGCCAAACCATGATACAAAGACATTAGTTCAGTTCTAGCAGAAACAGGACAAACAAAACGCTCATTAAATTTCCACAGTCCTTCTGCATTCTTCTGAGCTCCTAATTTCGTCCATTGTTCTATCTCTTCCGAGTCGTCTTTATCATAGAGTTTAAAAATGTCTCTGGGGGTCTCACTCTCCTGAGGGGCAAGAGCCATAACACTCACGCAAGTCTCAGTCCATGTTGCAGCCTCTCTGGCAGCTGTGTCAGCAGCTCGGTTTCCTGTGGCCTCAGGAGAATTGTCCGTTGCATGTCCAGTGACTTTGATAACTGCTCCTGTTGCAGGAAGATCACAGGCATTCATAAGTTCTTTTACCTGCTGTTGATGAGAGATCGGCAGACCGGCAGTGGTAAGAAATCCTCTGCGTCTCCACACAGGGCCGAAGTCATGAACAGCACCATATGCATAACGGCTGTCAGTGTAAACATTGACTCGTTTCCCCTGGCCATACTGCAATGCTCGTGTTAATGCGACCAGCTCGGCCACTTGAGCCCCTCCTCCTGAAAGAGAACCACAGTCAACAGTTTCACCATGTTCATTTACAACAGCCCAGCCAGTGAAGCGTTTTCCCTGTTCATGAAAGCTGGAACCATCCACGAACAGCTTCATGGCATCAGAAAGTGGTTCAGATTGAAGAGGGCTCTGACTGTCCATCTCGATCAGTCGGGCACAGTTGTGTGCAGTTCCTTCTTCTGGAAGTAAGGAGGCAGGGTTGATAGCAGTTTCTATGTCAATATTTATATCCACATTTTTACTCAAGAGAGTGGTCTCCCATTTAGCTCTTCTTTGATTAGAGATAGAGCCTAGACGAGTGTTTGTTAACAGTTTCAAAATCTGGTGTCTAGTGTGCAGTATCACCTTCTGATGAGTCACAATGTCCTCTGTAATCTTTACAGCCCACTCTGCACAGTCGCATATCAACAGGCACGGATGCTGTCCTGCCATTGAAACAGGAATAGGAGCTGAGTAATAGCCTACCATCCCATAGGAGTTTCTTCCTGGAACCCTTTGACCCAGGGCCGCTGAATAGGATCGAGTTCCCACCCAGGTCCATAGATGGAACGCCCTGCTGGCATCGGCATGACGTAATGCTGGGGAGGAAGCAAGAGTTTCTTTGATACTCACAAACGCCTCCTCCATCTCCTCAGTCCAGTTGATCAGCTCCGATCCAGGTTTTCCTCCTTTCAGCGCCTCTGTGAGTGGTTTAGAAAGTTCAGTGTATTCAGAAACATACTGGCGACAGTAATTCAAAAGACCCATTACTTGCCTTAGACCAGTAACCGTGTTTGGTTTTGGAAGTTCAATGATAGCTTTAACTCGTTCAGAATTGATGCGTCTGCCGTGCACACCCACAATGTGCCCCAAATACGTCACATCAGGCAGTGCTAGTTGTGCCTTCTTCAAGTTAATTTTGAATCCCCCGTTTTGGAGGGCATTCAAAACAGTCTGTACAGCAGTCAAATTTTTTAACTTGGTTGGACTAGCAATTAAAATGTCATCCACATATTGTAGGACAACAGATCCGTCACACTCAATTTGTTTTCTTACCGGATCGATGAAGGATGCTAATATCTGATGAAACAGTGTGGGTGAGTTGCAGAAACCTTGTGGCAAATGACTCCATGTCCATTGGCGACCCCTGCTGGTGAAAGCAAATCTGCCTTGGTCCTCCTTGGCTAGGGGACAAGTCCAAAAACTGTTAGAAATGTCTAAAGCAGTAAAAAAGACAATGTTCAGAACCTATCTCATGTAAGATAGTTGCGGGGTTGGCCACCAGAGGGTGCATTTTCTCAGACACTGCATTCAGAGAAGTGTAATCAATGGTCAAACGCCAGCTCCCATCTGGCTTTTTGACAGGACACATAGGAGAGTTAGTGGGGGAGGCACAGAGGATCACAATTCCCCGTTTGCATAACTCATCAACAACAGTTTCAGCACCCTCCCGAGCCTCATTTTTCAAAGGATATTGTCTTTTGGCTTCATGCAAAGGACCTGGGATGCTCAGTGGCTGAATCTGTGCTAAACCACAATCATATTTATCCTTTGCCCATACATCAGGGAATTTGGAAATTATAAACTTCCACTCAGAGCGAGTCTCAGTTAGACTAACAGATCCTGCCACTGCACATTTCAGCTCATGGTGGGGGCCACTCTGGGATAAGCGAATTGTTTCATTGCAGCCAAGCACTAACTTATTCTGAGAAAACAAAACATCAGCCTCGAGTACTTTCAGAATGTCAACACCGATAAGAGTAGGACTACTGTATTTTCTCCCACCCAAAATTCAGTCCAATATACAGTTTCAGAGTTAGAAATGGTTAAAGGGACAAAGCAGTTAAAACTGGAGGTAGCTGCACGTAAATACACCCACAGAGAATAATAAAGAGAAATAAACTCAAAATGCCTCCTGTCAATATTCATAATTAAAGAAACAATGAGCCGAATTGTTAAATCTGCACTTATCATCTGCAAAGCTGGAATACAAAATGAAATGTTAAGAAGATTGCTAGAGACTGATCACCTCAGACCACATTCATCTTCATAAATGCTCCTATACTTTTGCTGTGTTTCACGCCTGCATTTATTTAGCCCAATCTGTTGCTTTAATGCATTCTCTCACACAGGGGCCCACATCTGCTCACAGCAGACCACATTCAGTTTCATTGTGTTTTTTTTTTCAATGAAAGTGAATGGTGACTGAGACTGCACGCTCTTTGGCCTTGATCACTGATAAAGTGTCTCAGTGTTCCCTGCTATCAAAATAGAACTGCATTTGTTTTTCTGTCAGGCAAGCTGAGAGCACACACATTTTCTGCCCAGAAAATCTTCTAAAATTTCACACTCTCATTTTCTGTGATTTTTTTGTTTACCACTTCGACAATGTCTAGCAATGTGGCCCTCTCTGTTACAATTTCTGCATCTGGCAACAGGCTTGGTACAATCTCTAGAGGTATGACCTCTCTCATCACAATTATAGCAGGTTATGTTATTGCGGGGACTCATTTCCACTTCAGCTGACACAGCAGATACTTTACCCACATTAACATCATCCTCACACCATTTAAAAACAAAACTACTCTCATCTTACTTTCTTCTGTCCATTCAAACAACATACAAATAACCTTCTAATCTTTAATAAAACAGAACACAATGTCTTCTTCGACATTCTCTATTTAATCAATACAACTTATGTTTAGCCTTCTGTTAATGCAGAGCTTTACATTTACAACACCTATCTTATTATTAATATATTATAATCCCTGTTGACAGAAACATAATTTTTAGGACCTTCCTTTTTCTCATTTTCTGCCCCATTAAACCATCCCTCCTCAGATTATAGTTCACATTCAACAATCTGCGCGCCTCAGCATATGGCCCATCGTTCTGATTATCAGTCTGATCGACAGCGCTGAAAGCAGCCACCACTTGAACAGTCTGAGAAGAGAAGGTGGGGGCCAAGGGAGGGCTGAGAGCTGTCCCATCCTTCACAGCACGTTCGGCTTTTTCACAAACAGCCTCCAAAGCTTTACTCAAACTACACAGATCACAGCCGACTTCCTGCCCAATCATTTTTGCCACTCGCTGGGCAATCAAACTAGACCATCCGTCCATCATATTTGGAATTGCCTTTTCATGGTTTAAGGGTACGCCACCCTTGTTTACAAATCCATGAATAGGCAAACACGGATAAATATTTGGCCCTATCAGCGTCTTTTGTGTTCTGTTGGTTGATCAAGTTTACACCGATAACGCCGCACTCACATTTAAATTGTTCTCTAGCCATTCTTAAAATCAGAGAAAAATCAAAAACAACTGTTTCATTTAATAATGTTTAAATAGCATTCTCTCATAAACTGGACCAGACAGAACAGACACATGAATGTGAAGTTTTCACATTTAAGGTTTAACTGCATAAGACTAAATATAATTTTCTTATTAGTTATTATATCAGTGGCTCTCTTTTGCCATTCGCTTAAATATAACAACACTTATCTTAAATACAACCTTGATTTAAAATTCAATAACTTATTTGACTTTAGTTTAACGCAATACACTCAAAGCTTTATTGTTTGTCCAGATAATGTGACTTCCCAAATACTATTCAATCGCTTTAAAGTGATCACTCCTTTTATAATCCAAATATTCTTTACTCATCACTTTGATATAAAAGGAGTTATGATCTGACACATGTCCATTCAACAGCTGCTCCCTCTCAGAAAAGAACAGCCCAAGAATAAACATTGTCCAGTCCGCTAAGGGTTAACTTTTTGATTTCATGCACATTTCTTCTATTTGAGCTCGTCAGAGCAGAGCTGTTTACAGCGTGTGCCCTCCTCGTTTTGGTCAGAACTACTCAGAAAATTCCCTTTATCAGACATTTTTCTTGGTCACAGTTGAAAATCACTACCGAAAAGATTTTAGCAGCAAATATTTTACGCGGATAAATTAACTATAGCAGCAACAGTCCTGGATTTCTACACAATTTCACCACAAAGTATTCTTCACAAACATCCTGGTCATATACTGATCCATACCAATTAGGGTCACAATTTATTTACTTACTTGGGACCGCTCCTGATGCATCCCTGGCAAAACAATCCCTATTGTATTTTATTTTATTTTATAACTAATATCTGAATCCCTAACTGCCTGATTCACTAAGCTCGGGGTACCCCTATCTGAGGTGGAAGAGACTGAGCAGGTTTACGGTGCCAATGGACCTCCCGTCCAGGGACGCACTTCTGCCGGGGTGGTGCTACACCAATGCCCACCTGAGCCCAATGCCCACCTGAGCACCCCACAGAGCACGTATCACATGCGCTGTTCGCTGTTACGCTTAAACAGCTCTCTCAGTGACTTAATTCTCTTCACACGCCTCGTCGGAGTGAAGCTCTCCCGCTCCCCTTCAAAATCTCTTCCAGTCAGACAGCCCTAACACTTAATAAAAGCTTCCTACCTTGTTTGCTGATTTGCCAGAAATGTCACCACGGAGTGATTGCCCGCTAAATCCTCCACCAAACTGTTAGGGGTATAACAGTTATGACCCGGATCAGATATGGAGAAAGAAAACCAGGAGTCGAGAAGTATAATTAAAGAATCCAAATTTACTGAAGTATAGTCTGCAGTGAAATTGTTTAGAGCCAGCGGCAAAGTCTCACGAGGAGATCGAAAGCTAAACTCATATCTTACACAAAATTTTACATCAATTATACCATTTGCAAGGACGTATATTCTATTATTTAACTCCTGATTGGCTAACAGAGCATAAAGTCACAACATATAGATAGCTATAGCACATCAACATTAATCAGCGCAATTGTCGTCCTGGATCGAGATTTACATCTGAAGTGACCTCGCAGATGGTCTCGGGCGTCTTCCAGTCTGCCTGATGTGTCTCCCTGGGTTCAAAACCTGGGTAGAAGGTCAATACGCACACACGAAACACTGACGAACGACAGTGTTTCTCTGCGCACAACGGAACCAGAGCACACATTTATCAGGTCATTTTAACCAAAACAGTGAGATAGGAAATATTCACCCCTCAGGCAAAGGAGAGGAAAGAAATAATAAGATAAAATTTACACTTCTACTTATTCAAGTGCTATTACATAGGATTTTAAATCATATAATTAGTCAGGACAGGTAACAAGCAAAACACAGAATCCATCTGGAACATATATGTAACATTCCCCCTGCCCCCCTCTCATCTCCAGCTTATTCCCAAAACGACCTTCAGCCTGTGGGCAGGACAGAGAGAGAAAGGCTTCTGAGAAATGTGCAGGAAAGCAAAAATTAACTCTTAACACACATATGATTCAGAGTATATTTCAGTTATGCATAAGGAAATAAAAATTGATTATGTGATCATGCATATAGTTAATTCATCACTTTATTAAAGATGTTTAAGCAACAGAATATCGATATATATTGATATGAAAGGATATTTATATATATATATATATATATATATATATATATTGATATATCTGAAGAGACAAGGGATTTTTGACCCTCACCCTTCAGTGGGAAAGTTACTGTTGTATGTATTCGGTCTTGTTGCATTTCTAACATAGAAGACATTATTTTCTAAACAGCTCGAAGCCGCAGATGACAATTTACATTTTTCTCCAGAACATCGGATGAAAATGAAGATCCTCTTTTATTTGCTCTTTGTGTGTTTTGTGCTCGATGATGGTAAGACATTGATCATTCTTCCTATTAATGATGAAACATTCACAAACTGACACAGCTTCATAGAATGATCCCGAATGTGTTTATGTGTCGGTTCCGAGTTTCCATATGAATGAATGAGATTTAGGTAAACAAAAGGGTGGTAATTATGTAAAAACAGGGGTAGCACATCTTGTCATCTTGAGATACCATCAGCATGAACATGGATTTCAGATGTCCATCTAGAACCTTTTTCAAATACGTGGTTGAAACGGGTAATTGCATTTTTTCAACAAAAAAAAATATTGCATTGTTTAAAAAAAGATATTATAAATATTTTAAATAACACAAAACAACTAAATGGTGGTAAGTAATACATCTGATTTTATATACTGCTTTAGTAAAAAAAAAACAATTCAGGGTGATGTGATAGGCTAACGTAAATCCAGCGATTCTCAGCTAGCATGTAATAGCGCAGTTATCTGGTCGGACTCGTTACAACAAAATATGGACATAAGGAGATTTTTAAAACGTCGAGCTCCAATGACACAAATAGTCAGTCATCTAAGGATACAACACAAACAACAGTAACCGATGACGATATGCAAACAGACACTGCTGTGAAATTGGAGGGAACACCGAGCAGCTCTGGATCAGCAGCAGCAACCGCTAGCAGTCCTGACGTTCACTCCACGCCCACAGATGCGCTAGCTGCAGGTAACACTAACAAAGATGATCTTGGAGAAAAACACAGCTGTCCCAAGCAACCTGCTCTGCCCCAATTCCCCTCAAAATGTTTTGGAAGTACAAAACGATCGTTTTCCACTTACTTCTACAAGAATTACCCGTGGCTTGAGTATTCCGTTAGAAATGATTCAGTCTACTGTTTTGCTTGTCGCCATTTCCAGACTGAAAGCTGCATTGAGGACACATTTAGAAAGGGCATGAGTGACTGGAAAAAAACTGAGCAGTAAACTAGAGAAACATGGGAAAAGCCAGGCAGAAGAATAACTTCCAAGCAGCCAGCTCATCCTCAAATGGATCTATTGCAGCTAAACTTTCTGAAAGCCATAAAACTACAGTAGAAAAGAACAGAAGTTATCTATGCAAAGTAGTTGATGTTGTGAGGCTACTGTCTAAACTTGGATTGCCCTTTCGTGGACACAAGGAGGAAGAAGAGTCAGAATCGTGTGGCAATTTCCTCGAGGTTTGCCGTTTTTTATCGAAATATGATGCTGATTTTGAAAACATGCAATCCAATTATTTTAATGCCACAAGCCCAGATTTTCAAAACAACAACATTGCTGAAAAGGTGCAGGAAACTGGATTTTTCACCATAATTGCGGACGAGGCTAGGTCCTCCAAAACTGAGCAGCTGTCAGTGTGCATACGATATGCCGAGGAATTGGAAATCAAGGAGCGTTTTTTGTGTTTCATGGACTGTTCTGCATCTCGCAACGCGGCTGGGATTGTGGAGGCCATCTACAAAGGGCTTGATATGTGTGGTGTTAAAAACATCCCAATTGTGGCACAGAGTTATGACGGTGCGTCTGTCATGTCAGGTCATGTGTCTGGTGTGCAGCAGCGCATCAAAGCGACTCACCCATACGCAGCCTACATACACTGCTTAGCGCACAAATTAAATTTAGTGCTTGTGGAGCGCTGTTCCGTGAACCGATGTGTGAAATCATTCCTGAGCATTATTGACAATGTGTATTCACTGTTTTCGGAACCGTCAAACCACCAGAGATTTATTGAAATCCAAAAATCCTTGAACGTGAAAGTAACTGAAGTAGTTCAGCCCAGTGACACGAGATGGGCATGCAAGTGGAGATGTGTGAAATCAGTGAAAAGTCACTACTCTGCGATTGAGAGAAATTAGTGAAGAGGGAGAGAAATGGACAGCGCAAGCCAGTGGTATCCATGACTTCATGTCGCAAATGTCATTCATTACAAGCCTTGTTGTGTTTGAGGAGCTACTGCGTGTGATCCACGTTATGCACAAGGCACTACAGTCATCCAACTGCACACTGTCCGAAGCTGCAGCCCTTACTGACAGCCTGAAAGCACACTTCGTGTCTAAAAGGCAGGCAGACTCCTGGAGCGATGTGTGGAAGTCAGTCAAACAGTTTTGCCTGGACAACAACATTGCCATGCCCGAAGAAAACACTGATCGTCAGATTCACGTCTCCACAGGCCCCGCCGCACCCAAAATGAAACATGTTTCAAATCCGCCCACATCCCTTGATGGTTTCTTGATTACCAGTACTTTAGGGCAAAGGGAAACAACCCACGAAGAAACAGCAGAGAGTCCTGGCTATCAGCAGAAACTATATTTCCCCGTGCTGGACACTCTCATCAATGAGCTGGAAAGGAGGTTCTCCGGAGAGTCCATGGAGCGTGTGCCGCAGTTTTGACATGCGACGAAAATGGAATTGATCCACTATTACAAAAATACACTCCTCTGGCACTAAAAGTTAACCCCCTTCTTGTTGCAGCCGAGATGAAGCTCGTCAAAGCCTCTGCTAACGCACCAATTTCAATTGAGCATCTTAAAAAAGCTGTAAAAAAAACAACCTACCCAAATCTATATAAACTTTTACAGTTATCGCTCACTCTGCCGATTGGATAATCTACCTCTGAGAGAAGCTTCTCTGCGATGAGGAGGATAAGGAACTGGCTGCGGTTGACGATGGGAGCAGCCAGGTTTTCTTCTCTTGCGATCCTTCACATTGAAAGCGACATTACGGCCAAGCTCTCACCTGAGACCATTATCGACGCATATGCAGGACGCAAAAAATGAAAATTACTGTTGCACTAGTCTGGACAATGTCTAGGTCTGTAAGTTTTATTTCTCTGCCAAATAACTGCTTAAGCTGGAGAAACTCAACACACTGCTTTCAATATGCTGTTCAATATGTTTCAAAAGTGGAGAGTAGGCTATTGTGTGACTGTTCATTTTTCCCGTGTCTCAAAATGTTTTAAATGTTTCATTAATATTTTAACAGTGCAAAAGTGGTCCACATTTCATTGATCCCAATTGTGTCCGAAGTTCCGAATGAAGATGCGATGCGAAGTCAAGTGGCTGTTTATGCGAAGTTCTACTGGTTTACAAATATGATTGTATTGTAGGCCTACTGTTTTTTCTTGGGTTAAAAATAAATGTGTTTATTTAGCCCATATGTGCTAGTGCTGAGTTCCCCAATTGATAGGCCATGCAGGTCCCAGCTGCTACAATGATTTTTTTTTTTTTGCCCCCCCGGCTCGAATGTCAAACTCCGACTATGCTGATAAACAAGAAATGCATGCTCCGAACGGGGCTCGAACCGCGGTCTCCAGCTTGAGAGGCGACTGCGTTAACTCGTAGCTACCAAGCTGTGTCAATCTAAACAAGGAGGTTAGAGGCTACAACTCTTGAGGTTTAGCCTACTGTGGGTGAAAGCCAGCTAGATGATGATCTTCAGACTTTAAGGACAAAAACAAATGTGAATTCTTACCCACTGACTTCTTTCGGAAAAATCCCCAAAGCCTCATTTGCTTAATTTTTGCTGTCTTTCCTGCTAACTGCTGTTAACTCGCCACTAAGTAACGTTAGTTGATGTTAGCTCCTCCCCTACCTGCTGCATATTCAATAGAGAGGAAGAAACGGAGTCGCCCATAGGCTACCGACAGCAAAATAACTTATTCTATAGGCTAGATTATGCCTATGTCTATTTTTAGGCTGTATGCAGTATGTGCAAAGCCAAAACACAATGAAATAAGGCAACTTATGATTTTGGGGGTTTACATAGACTATTGTCCGGTTTCATATTTGTCAGTCAACTATTCAAAATTAATTCGGGGCTACACTCAAAACAACAGATGGACAGATTATTTCTCAAATTCTCAGGGGAGGCAGACCTTATCCTAGGGGAGGCCCTGCCTCCCCCAGCCTCCCCCTAGACACGCCCCTGATTGATATAATGCATTGAGTATCCATACAGTTTATAACACTTCCCCACCCAGAATGCTCGTTTATAGCAGCAAGTAAACTGATTTCTGATTAAATTGGATAAAATACCAGAAATTGTCGACATTATTAGAGTTTAATTCATACATTAATATATTGTTCGTCTTGTTCATGATATAATGCATTAAGCACAGCTGTAGTTTATATAAAAGCTCTCTCCCCTGCAGAATGTTCATTATAGAGGCAAAACAAATGATTCACTGTTAAATCTGAATTATATATTTGTTTCACTGGCAATCATTTGCTCATCTGAGATCAGTTTTCAGTCGATCAATAATGTTAGAGCAACAGCAGTAGACACAACCTGAACGGGGCGTTACTTTCACTTTCAGCACTTCAGTAACACGTATATCAACCGAGGTTGGAGCCTAATGTCAGTTTTATTTATTTATTATTAACCTAAATTGTTGTTTCAAGTGTGAAAGTTATTGTTGTATGTATTCGTCTTGTTGCATTTCTTACATAGAAGACATTATTTTCTAAACAGCTCGAAGCCGCAGATGACAATTTACATTTTTCTCCAGAACATCGGATGAAAATGAAGATCATCTTTTATTTGCTCTTTGTGTGTTTTGTGCTCGATGATGGTAAGACATTGATACATTTGTAACAGACTTCATTTTGGATTTAGTTAATTGTTGTAGCATTGAGTGCCTGTACACTCTATGGTGTATATGTGTGTGTGCAGTACATTATCATGCGGACAGGGGTTGGTTGTTCTGTTGTGTGCTTCTGTCCGGTTTGTTTCACTACTGGTGTGTAAGCTAATAAAGAAAGAAGCACAGATTAAAACTCTGGCCGCAGTCATTTGTTATTTTGTTATTTCTAAGTATCTAGGCTCGGTTACACATTCTTCCTATTAATTATGAAATGTTCACAAAGTGACACAGCTTCATATAATGATCCCAAATGTGTTTGTTTGTGGGTTCCGTGTTGGCCCATATGAATGTAACAGAGATTTAAGGTTGTAATGTAAACAAAAGGGTGGTAATTATATAAAAACTGGGGTAGTACATTGTGGCAGAGCGAAGGGCGGGGCCGGGTCGTGATTATACACACCCCATCCCTTATCAGGCTAATCAAGCTTCTGAGAGGGATAAAGGCCGACTGAAAGCAAGGTAGCCCAAAATTATGGCCGTGTCTTCAGATATGCAATTTCCAAGCTAGAAAAAGTCTTGTGCGTGTGGGTCGCACATTCTGAGAGGTAGGTCAGATTGTCAGAACACCGCCCGTCCCGTAAAATGATTTTCCTGTATTTAAAGATGAAAATGACGTGATTGTCTCGTATTTAAGCTGGTCAGATGTCATCACGGGGATGTGTGTGGATTGTGTTGTGTGCATGAGGAGGGATATACAGTGTGAATGTGATGTGGATTGTGTTGTGCGTGTGAGGAGGGGATATACAGTATGAATGTGATGTGGATTGTGTTGTGTTCATGAGGAGGGATATACAGTGTGAATGTGATGTGGATTGTGTTGTGTGCGTGAGGAGGGATATACAGTGTGAATGTGATGTGGATTGTGTTGTGTGCGTGAGGAGGGATATACAGTGTGAATGTGATGTGGATTGTGTTGTGTGCGTGAGGAGGGATATACAGTGTGAATGTGATGAGGATTGTGTTGTGTGCATGAGGAGGGATATACAGTGTGAATGTGATGTGGATTGTGTTGTGTGCGTGAGGAGGGATATACAGTGTGAATGTGATGTGGATTGTGTTGTGTGCATGAGGAGGGATATACAGTGTGAATGTGATGTGGATTGTGTTGTGTGCATGAGGAGGGATATACAGTGTGAATGTGATGTGGATTGTGTTGCGTGCATGAGGAGGGATATACAGTGTGAATGTGATGTGGATTGTGTTGTGTGCATGAGGAGGGATATACAGTGTGAATGTGATGTGGATTGTGTTGTGTGCATGAGGAGGGATATACAGTGTGAATGTGATGTGGATTGTGTTGTGTGCGTGAGGAGGGATATACAGTGTGAATGTGATGTGGATTGTGTTGTGTGCATGAGGAGGGATATACAGTGTGAATGTGATGTGGATTGTGTTGTGTGTATGGATTTGTTCAAGACATACTTGAGAAAGATGTTAGTTTGTGTCATGAGTGAATGTTCTTGTTGTGTTTGTGTCATCTTGACAATATGACCTGTAAAATAATCATTTTCACAGTGTTTTCCTGTTGTGCATCTTGAAGAGTGACTGTTCATTTGTGTCTCCAGGTGTGTTTGGTGATGATGAAATGAAGACGTCTGTGTCAGTGATGGAGGGAGATTCTCTGACTTTACGCGCTGCTGTTACTGGATTACGAAATGACAAATCTGATTATATTAAATGGTATTTTAATGGCATCCGTGTAGCTCAAATCAATGGAGATCTCAGTGTGTTCTGTACAGATGTGAAGTGTCCAGGTGGTTATAATGAGACATTCAGAGACAGACTGAAGATGAACAATCAGACTGGATCTCTCACTATCATGAACACCAGTATTACAGACTCTGGAGTTTATCTACTAAAGACCATCATCAACAACATCAATGATGAAAAGATATTCACTGTTACCGTCAAACCTGGTGAGTCATTTAATATTGGCTTCAAATTTGTATTTATTGATATAATGGTACATAAACCAATGTTAATGTGATAAATGCATATAGTTAACTTGCCTTATATTATTTTATATTAATTTAGGAGCACAATTGTTGTTATTTCCTCAGTTCTGTCCTCTACTATGGTGGAGGTTTATTCACCCAAAAGAAGAAACTGTTCATGTGTGTTTCAGGAGTGTCTGCTGCTGAAATGAAGATAAAGTCGGTGATTGAAGGAGATTCTGTCACTCTACACACTGATGATACTGTAAAACAGGGAGATGTTGTGATGACGTGGTATTTCAATGACACTCGTGATAGCTGAAATGAAGGAAGATCCCAGTAAGAGCTGTACAGATGTGACGTGTGATGAAGGTGCTGAGAGATTCAGAGACAGACTGAAGATTGACCATCAGACTGGAGATCTCACTATCACAAACACCAGAACTACAGACTCTGGACTTTATCAACTAGAGATCAGCAGCAGTATCAGCAGCAGCGTCAGCGTAAAGAGCTTCAGTGTTAATGTCAGCGGTGAGGACGATTTCATCATTTAATGCAGATAATCAGATCTTCAGTTGTTCTAAAGAGCTGATGATGATCACATTCAGTGACACTAATGACTGTCTCTCTTCATCATTACAGTATCAGCTCCAGATTCAGGTCCGTCTTCTGGTGCTGTAGCAGGAATATATGTTGCTCTGGTTGTCGTGTATGTTGGTGTAGCTGCTGCTGATTTACTATCGCTGTAAGATCTCAAGACTAAGACAAAATGGAAAGTATTACATACAGCTGATATAAAAGAGGAAAATATGAGATTAAATGGGTAAAAAGTCTCATTAAATATGTGAACACTTTTATTTTCATACTCAAAACTAACTGAAAGAAAATGTGTTTAATTGAGTTTTTATTCAACAGATATGGAGATGCAGCACAATGTTCAGGTAAGATACTTCAGTATGTGCATTACATCTTTTTGTCTCTGAATTTACAACAGATTTAGATCAGTTTGATTTCATCTGAAGCGTCTCAGAGATTATTTTAATCGCTGTCGGTGAGCGTGTTGCACTAGGAAATAACAGACTGCTGATTTCATCCAACAGAAAAATAAATGATTTACAAACCCTGAAATTCAGCTTTTAGGGCTGAAACGATTAGTCGATGTAATCTACAATGTCGACAATAAAACATTATCTTTTTTGAATAGTCGTTTGATCTTGTGTAACGTAACCTGAGATCCCATCAAACTCTAATGATGACGTGTGAGAGCAGCTGTCACGATCCCTGGTTGTCTGTTCCGTGTTTTCCGTGTCACCGTCACCATGTTCCACTCTGTCATTGTACACACCTGACTCTTGTTTGTATCCTCATGTGTCTGTGTATTTAAACCCTGCCTGTTCCTCCATTACCTTTTCGATCGTTGAATGTTGTTGTATGTCGATGTTCCCACAGTCTTGATGTTCCGATGTTTGCTCTGCTGCCTGTCTTAACCTGTTTATCGTGTCGTGTTATTCCAGTCCGTGTTCTTTCGTTGTTTTCATGTTTTAGTCTCAGTTTGCCCATCGTGGTTGTTTCATTTGTTCATGTCTGTTTATTTTCACTCCTGTTCTATTAAAACCCGCACGTAGATCCAAACTCCTTGTCTGCCTCATCCTGCATTCATAACAGAACGATCAAACCCCAATGGATCTAGCGGTTCTACGAGCCAACTGCCAGAAGCTCGGCCTCATTCAGGGGGACCGTCCTGTGGAAGACCACATCCATGATTTTCTCGAGCTGGCGAGTATCACGGACTTCCCAGACTCCTCCCTGGTGGGCTTCTTCCGGGCCAACCTAAACAGTGCGCTCAAGGAGCGGTTGCCACCGGCGACGCGCGGCTGGACGCTCCGTGCGTACATTGAGGAGACACTGCTGGCCTGCGCCTCGCCGTTCACTGTGGGCATTGTCGAGGAGAACCCTGCCTCTCCTCCCACAGTGGTAACCCTACATTCGCCCGTGGTTCGTCCCATCATGCCTGCCTTGGTCAAAGAGCCAGTGCTGCCAGCTTCGTCCGCCCGGAGGAGGAGGAGAAGAAAGGCTTCCGCTCCCCAGTCAACGCCCGCCACCGTCAGCGAGCCAGCGCCTGCAGCCCCTACCGTCAGCAAGCCAGCGCCTGCAGCCCCTACCGTCAGTGAGCCAGCGACTTTAGCCTCGACCGTCCCTGAGCCAGCGCCTGTAGCCTCGACCGTCTCAGAGCCAGAGCCTGTAGCCTCAACCGTCCCTGACCCAGCGCCTGCAGCCTCAGACATCCCTGAGCCAGCGCCTGTAGCCTCGACCGTCCCTGAGCCAGTGCCTGTAGCCTCAGATGTCCCTGAGCCAGCGCCTGTAGCCTCAGACGTCCCAGAGCCAGCGCCTGTAGCCTCGACCGTCCCAGAGCCAGCGCCTGTAGCCTCGACCGTCCAAGATCCAGCGCCTCTCGAGCCTTCCAGGGCTCCTCCTCCCGAGCCTTCCAGGGCTCCGCCTCTCAAGTCTCTCGAGCCTTCCAGGGCTCCTCCTCCCGAGCCTTCCAGGGCTCCGCCTCTCAAGTCTCTCCAGCCTTCCAGGGCTCCTCCTCTCGAGCCTCCCAGGGCTCCGCCTCTCAAGTCTCCCGAGTCTTCCAGGGCTCCGCCTCCCGAGTCTTCCAGGGCTCCGCCTCTCAAGTCTCTCGAGCCTCCCAGGGCTCCGCCTCTCAAGTCTCTCGAGCCTCCCAGGGCTCCGTCTCTCGAGCCTCCCAGGGCTCCGCCTCTCAAGTCTCTCGAGCCTCCCAGGGCTCCGCCTCTTGATCCTCCTAGGGCTCCGCCTCTCAAGCCTCCCAGGGCTCCGCCTCCCGAGCCTCCTATGGCTCCGAGTCCCGAGCCTCCCAGGGCTCTGCCTCTCAAGTCTCTCGAGCCTCCCAGGGCTCCATCCCTCAAGTCACTCGAGTCTTCCAGGTCTCCGCCTCTCGAGCCTTCCAGGGCTCCTCCTCCCGAGCCTCCCAGAGTCCTGCCTCTCAAGCCTCTCGAGCCTTCCAGTGCTCCGCCCCCCAAGCCTCTCGAGTCTTCCAGGGCTCCTCCTCCCGAGCCTTCCAGGGCTCTGCCTCTCAAGTCTCTCGAGCCTCCCAGGGCTCCATCCCTCAAGTCACTCGAGTCTTCCAGGTCTCCGCCTCTCGAGCCTTCCAGGGCTCCTCCTCCCGAGCCTCCCAGAGTCCTGCCTCTCAAGCCTCTCGAGCCTTCCAGGGCTCCGCCTCTCAAGCTTCTCGAGCCTTCCAGGGCTCCGCCTCTCAAGCCTCTCGGGCCTTCCAGGGCTCCGCCTCTCGAGCTTTCCAAGCCTCCCAGGGCTCTGCCTCTCAAGCCTCTCGAGCCTTCCAGGGCTCCACCTCTCGAGCCTTCCAGGGCTCCGCCTCTCAAGCTTCTCGAGCCTTCCAGGGCTCCGCCTCCCGAGCGTCCTACGGCTCCACCTCCCGAGCCTCCTTTGGCTCCACCTCCAGAGCCTCCTTCCGCTCCGCCTCCAGAGCCTTCTAGGGCTCCGCCTCCAAAGACTTCCAGGCCTCCGCCTCTAAAGAATCCTACGGCACCAGCTCCCTCGGCTCTGCCTCCAGAGCCTTCCAGGGCTTCGCCTCTAGAGCCTCCTACGGTGCCACCTTCCTCGGCTCCACCTCCTGAGCCTTCCTCGGCTCTGCCTCCTAAGCCTTCCTTGGCTTCGCCTCCAGAGCCTCCCTCAGCTTCGTCTCCAGAGGCCCTCTCACCTCCGCATCATGAGCTTCCAGAGCCTCCCTCAGCTCCGCCTCCTGAGCCTCCAGAGCCTCCCTCAGCTTTGTCTCCAGAGCCCCTCTCAGCTCCACCTCCGGGACCTGTCCCTGTCCTGAGGCCGCCTCCTGGACCTGTCCCTGTCCGATGGCCTCCTCCCAGGCCCCCTGAACCGGCCCCTGCTCTACGGCCATCTCCCAGACCACCTAAACCTGTCCCTGCCCGGTCGACGCCTCCCAGACCACCTAAACCTGTCCCTGCCCGGTCGATACCTCCCTGGCCTCCTAAGCCTATCCCTACCCTGTGGACGCCCCCCAGGCCACCTGACCCGGTTCCCTTCACACACCCCCAGGGACTGCTTGCCCTACACTCTGTGCCCCCTTGGACTGTCTGTCTGCCCCTTGTGCCCCCTTGGACTGCCCGTCTGCCCTCTGTGCCCCCTTGGTTTGCCTGTCTGCCCTCTGTGCCCCCTTGGATTGTCTGGTGTCCCCGTGTGCTCTCCGTGGTCTGCCAGTCCCCCCCTCATTCCTTGGACGATTCTGTTTTGTTTTTTTTGTATGTTTTGTTTTATTTAGGATCGTCTGGAATCCGATCCTTTGAGGGAGGGTTATGTCACGATCCCTGGTTGTCTGTTCCGTGTTTTCCGTGTCACCGTCACCATGTTCCATTCTGTCATTGTACACACCTGACTCTTGTTTGTATCCTCATGTGTCTGTGTATTTAAACCCTGCCTGTTCCTCCATTACCTTTTCGATCGTTGAATGTTGTTGTATGTCGATGTTCTCACAGTCTTGATGTTCCGATGTTTGCTCTGCTGCCTGTCTTAACCTGTTTATCGTGCCGTGTTATTCCAGTCCAAGTTCTTTCGTTGTTTTCATGTTTTAGTCTCAGTTTGCCCATCGTGGTTGTTTCATTTGTTCATGTCTGTTTATTTTCACTCCTGTTCTATTAAAACCCGCACGTAGATCCAAACTCCTTGTCTGCCTCATCCTGCATTCATAACAGAAGCACTGCTGTTCCTGACTGAGGAAGAATTACACAGATCACAGTCCAGATGAACTCTAAACTTTCCAAACAGCTTCAGATGATGTACATCACAAAGTATGAGGGAATTATAATGCAAAAATACAAAATAAGTAAATTTAGAAGAACTGTCGTTGTGGAATAAGTGGAGCTGGAGCTCTTTAAAGAGAACACCCGGCGTTACATCTTTAATGCAGTTATATTTAATGCATTATAGCTTTAATAAAGTTCAAATAATACAGAAGCGGATCATGTAAATAACTACAAACTCGACTCTGGCATTTCTCTGTGTGGTCGGTGCCTCTTCTATGAGTCGTGTGAATGTCCCGATCTAAGAGGGAGAGATTGAAACTGCACCGGCTGATGCACACTCTGTCACGGGACGCTCGTCTCTCAAACACACACGCTTAATGCAGCTAGACTATAACGTGATTGCTCATGAATTATTGAATCATAATATATGTGTCACTGTGTGTTTTTTATCATGAAGAAAATTGGCAATACGCAGCTTTATTAATAATAGAGAGTTTTTTGTGAGTTAATGATGGATTGAAGTGAACAGAAAGGTGAGAGAGGTGAAGTCATGAACTTATATTTAAGATACATCCTCTTAAAGTTTAAATATCTTATCTGTTGCGTCTCAAAATGTTTCTTGTTTTAAGGATTTTTAGACCATTTTAAATGGAAAACAAGACAAAAAAACTTGATAACAAGAGGATTTAATGCAGTGAATTTCTTTACTGAATTATACTTAAAGTATAAAACATGAAGTAAAAATCATTGTCAATGTAATGCAGTAATTCATATTCATGATTAATGAGTCTTTGTGAATAGTTTGTGATCTACAAAACCTTCATTAGAGTCGATGATCAAACATTTTGTATTGGTGCATTACAGAAGATGATGATACAGTTTTAAAATGAAGATTTATTAAGAAAACATCCTTCCTACATTTAAGACATTTATGTTTCATTTGGTTTATAGTTTTGGGTGAAACTATTCCTTCAAAAGACTTCCATGATCAGTAAATAATTACGTCTATAAAGTTTAATAATCAGATGAAACAAATCTTCTGCTAATGAATACAGTGTAGGTCATCAGTCTAACAGCTTGTGTACACTTGTGATGTTTCAGGTCTACTGATTTTAATAGTTCACCCAAAAATAAAATATTCTCATTATTTACTCCTCATGATATCTCAGATGTGTTTGACTTTCTTTCTTCAGCAGAAAAATATCTGAAATATCAGTCGTATGGATGATGTTTATGATGACTGTCTGTGATTTTTGGGGCTTCAAAAGAAAAATCTCCATCCACTTGCATTTTAAGGACCTGCTGAGATATTTTTCTATTTTTCTTCATATTTGTTCTGCTGAAGAAAGAAACAATTACAAAATATCTTGAGTTCTGGGAAACTCTCCACAAACTCACCACTCATTATTTTCACATGTAAATGAGCTTGTGATCAGATTTAATCACATGCAGGATATAAATATCAACCATAAAATGTTCACATGTTTAAATGCTCATTTGTGATCTCAGGAATGTAAATTATTATTAATGAAAGTGTTTTTTATATCTGTAAATGTATTTCAACATGTTTAGATTTGATAGTTCTGTTCTACATTTACTTACTACATAATTACAACAACTCCAGTAATGACTAGATACTAACCCTAACCTAACCGTAACCCATATTGAGTACATGTAGTTCCCTCATATTACTCAGTACTTTCTTGTGTAAGTACACTGAAGTACACATACTGTAAAATAAAGTGCAACTGTTACTTTCTCAGTAAAATGAAACATTTCAAAAAGACTTTATTCACTTCAACAGTAAATGTGTGTTGTGTAAGTTTGAGCTGTTTTCTGCCCTTCTGAATCACAAATCCTGTTCATTTCTTTGATCTTCTGTGAATCTGTGTTTTCTTACAGGTGGAGGAAAGAGAGAACGAGACACATTTGATGAATGTTGAAGGACAGGAAGAGAGAGAGAGGATGCAACTGAATGACTCGACAACAGTTTGATTAATTATCTGAATAGTGGAATACTGAAAACATTTCAGTTCCAACATTTGATCAAATAAGAAGCAAATAAATGTTCTCTTTAATCTTTTATTTCACTAAAGCAACACACACGTGCCACAATGAGTAAAATCAATGTGCCTGTAGTTAATATAAATATACAATCAAAACCCTCATCTATGCATGTTATTATATTAATGATTTTGACAGGGCGGGGTCGTGGTTATATACACCCGGTCCCTTATTGGGCTAATTGAGCCTCCGAGAGGGATAAAGGCTGATTGCGGACAGTGGTGCAGGAGAGAGAGATCGTTTACGGACATGTCCGTCAAGTGTGTGTTTTGTCTTTTGTTTAAGTTTATCATTAAAATATTATTTATATTGTCAAGCCGGTTCTCGCCTCCTTGCCCATCAAAATCCCTTAACAATCAAGCACATAAAATATAAATTAGTTTGAGCACATTTTTGAAAACTGAATCTAGTGTTTGAGAGTCGAGCAGGCCAGTTTAAATCTGCACATGAGATATCAGCACTCCACAATCCTGAAACAATAATGTATATGGACTTATAAATAGTCTTAAACAAGCAAATCTATATCAAACTTAATGAATTACAAATACAAAACAAGCTCTTTGAAATAAAGCACTAAATCACGAGAGATCAAATTATATATAATTATATTGTTTCATATTTTAAAGTAATTTTAAGTCTAGTTGTGCAGTTTGAGAATATCTG
>NC_068323.1:4198956-4401144 GCF_025860055.1 Xyrauchen texanus
ATTTTATTACAGATAATAGTTTTATATTATTTGTTGATTTTTTTAAAGCATTTGATACTATTGATCATAATTTCATGTTTGAGACCTTTTTTGGTTTTGGAGAATTCTTTAAACAAGCTATTTGAACATTATATAATGACAGTAACAGCTCGATTAAGTTGCCGTATGGAACAAAATCAAGGTTTAAAATCAGTAGAGGCATACGACAGGGCCCAATCTCACCCTTTCTTTTTTTACTTGTAACACAAACTATGGCCATACATATTAAAAGAGATAATTTTTGTGGTATTAAACTTTTGGAGAAAGAAATAAAATGCTCACAATTAGCGGACGATACTACCCCCTTTTTTTTTTTTAAATGAAAGTGAATTAAAAAAAAAAGCTATTGATTGTCTTAATACTTTCTCATCTGTATCTGGTTTGTTTTTTAAACATTACAAAATGTGTTTTGTTTCCTTTGAGAACTTGTTACCTTAATAACATACATGATATACCAGTGAAGGAGGTGGTAGATTATTTAGGTATCAAGATCTGTAAAGATCAAAAGGAAATAAATAATTTGAATTTTACACCAATTATTGGGAAAATTAAACAAAAATTAAATTCATGGTTAATGTGAGATCTATCATTGAAGGGTGGAATATTATTATCCAAAACTGAAGGGCGTAGTCGATTAGTGCATACAGCTCTTGCTCTAGATGCTCCACAATCAATCATAAGAGAAGTGGATTCGATTTAGTTTAATTTCATCTGGAAGAACAGATATTTAAAAAAGACGATACTATGCAATCCAATTGAAGAAGGTGGTCTGAATGTACTTGATTTTATTACTGCTAATTGCGTATTTAAGAATAAATGGATAAAGAATTATTTGTGCTTTAAAGACAAAATATGGAATATCATCCCTGACCTGATATTGGAAAAGTTGGGAGGTTTGGAATTTGTTTTGAGATGTAATTTTGATGTAAACAAGGTTCCGATAAAGCTATCTTGTTTTCATAGACAGGTCTTTTTATTATGGATGCTCATTTATAAACATAACTTCTCTCCACACAAATCTGTCATTTGGAATAACAAGAATATTGTATTTAAAAACAAATCTTTATTTTTTAGAAACTGGTACGATAATGGTATTGTAATGGTGAGACAGTTATTTAAGCTTAATGGACAACTTTTTAATTATTGTGAAATCCTGAATTACTATAAGATTACAGTAACTGCTAAAGAGTTTGCAATAGATTTTGATGCCATTCCTGGTGGCCTTATTCAACTCTTATCAGGTGATGTATCCTCGGAGTGTATCTCTGTATATAATACTCACATAAGTATTAATGGTGTGGAGGTTTTAGATAAAATTTTAACAACTTCTTTATGAAAACAATATGCAGAAATACACTGTTACCTAAATGCAAACCATATTGGAATTCATTGTATAATCAGATTGAATGGAAAGAGGTCTGAAGTTACCTAGTAAATACTGTCTCACCAATAAAGTTAAAGAAATGCCATATAAAGTTATTCATTTAAATTAGCCAGTGAGACAAATAGTCTCAAGATTTTTTAGAGACATGGAGACTACATGTGTCTTTTGTAACTTAGAGGAAGAATCCATAAAACATTTATTCTTTGAATGCGTGTTTACCCAATTGTTTTGGCTTGATATTGAAAATCTAATACTTAAACACACAAAACGTATTTGTTCCTGATAGTTACAGAGCTTCTAAACTTGCACATTAGAGAAAGCCCTTTAAAAGGAATCACCATTAATGACACCGAAGTGATAATAAGTCGGTTAGCTGATGACACCGCCTTGTTTCTAAATTATGTCTCTGAAGTAGCTACAGCATTAGAAACTCTTAAGCCCTTCTCCAAAGCCTCAGTCTTTACCTTAATATCAATGCATGTGAGCTGCTTCCAGTTGGCAACTGCGTGGAGTCCTCAATTTGTAACATACCTATAAGAGATAGCGTTAAAATAATTAAAGATAATAAGACTAGATGCCCCTCCAATTTTGACCCAATTATTGAAAATACACGCAAGGTGCTGATTGGTTGCTCAGAGATCTGTCAATCAAGGGTAGAGTTCTGCTCACTAAAGCATATAAGATATTTCTTGCTTATATACTGCTCAGTCACTTTATGTTGACAAACACACATGTGAACTAACTAACTGTATGTTGGGCAAATCTTTATGGAAAAACAAAGTTCTGGAATAACGGCAATATTTTGTACAGGAATAAATCTTTATTTTTTTCACAATTGGTTTAAGAATGGGTTGTTATTAGTGAGTCGGTTATTCAATAATGAAGGGACTTTTGTCCACAAATGAGTTACTAGGAGTGCTACTTGGGTGTTGAGAGATGTGTTCCTTTGATGCTCTTCAGTTTGTCTATTCGAGTTTGAATGTATATGTTAATAAGATTGTATGGTGGGGTAGGTATATTGACGACGTTCTTCTTATATGGTCTGGGTCACAGCAAGAGCTGCTACAGTTTCATACATATCTTAATAACACTAATCCCAATTTGAAGCTGAGTCTAGAGTTCTCATTAACAAATATCCATTTCCTAGATCTGGAGATATCAAAAGATGACAAAGGTGAATTGCATACGTCCGTGTTTAGAAAACCCACTGATCGGAATACCATACTGAGGGCAGAAAGCTACCATCCACCTTGGTTAATAGAGAATATCCCTTTTGGCCAATTTCAAAGGATTAAACGCATATGTGATTCTGAAGACGTGTTTGATAAAAATGCTCAAGACATGGTTCAAAGGTTTAAGAAAAGAGGTTATAAACACAAGACTAGATATAGCCTATAATAGAGTTAAAGAAATTAGTAGAGAACAGCTATTGGTTAAAAAACAGAGGCGACAACAAGAGTCAAACCAAGTTTATTTTGTTACACAATACAGTAGTCAAGCTAATAAGATAAAGCAAATAATCAAGAAGAATTGGGACATAATAAAAAGTGATACCGTTTTGAGAGATGTACTGCCGGAGGTACCTACTATTACCTTTAAAGGAGCTCCTACTCTAAAAGATAGTCTTGTGAACAGCTATATGCCTCCTGTACAGAATAAAACCTGGCTAGGCACAAAAAGAGGTAACTATAAGTGTGGAAACCGTAATCACTGTAGCAATATGGTCAAGACCAATATTTTTACAGATGTGACATCAAATCGTGAATACAATATACACTCATTTATTAATTGCAATACCTCATTCGTTGTCTATAGACTTGAATGTCCTTGTGGCTGTTTTTATATTGGAAGAACTAAGCGTAAACTTAAAGAAAGATTAGCAGAGCATAAATATGCGATAAGAACAAGCAACCACCAGTATCCTATGGCTCTACATTATAAAGAGGCGAACCACGGAAGTAGCGATACTCTAAAAAATTTTGGGATAGAACATGTTAAAATATCACCAAGAGGGGGAGATAGACTCAAAAAACTTTTACAAAGAGAATCCTTTTGGATTTATACTTTAAAAGCTAATCAATACCCTGGTCTAAACTTGGAATTGGATTTTTCTCCTTTCTTGTAACTGACTATATGCACATGTCAATGCTTTGCTATATGTATCTATCTATATTGATATTTCAAATTGTATCTTGATGTGAAAAGTGGTAAAATATAGAAAGTGTAAAATTATTCATCATCTGAGACTGCACATATTTTAGAGCATGAAATGAAATAAAATATGTTTTACAATGTAATCTTTTTTGTAACTTGTCTTATATAAAGTAACCTCTTGCTATATGTATCTATTTATATTGATATTTTAAACTATCCTGATGCGAAAATGTGACTTGTCTTATCTAAAGTAACTTGTTGTAATTGCTCTCTGTCAGGTGATATGTGCAGATGAGCACCTGTGCTTCTAGGTCATGTGACCACATGCAGATATATAGCATGCAGTCTAAGCACTGCCATTTTGAATTTGCCCTGAGGAAGGCCAAAGAGGTCAAAACATGTTGGCATATGTTTTTTAATGGATAGCCAAGTTTAAATAAAGGCTTTTTAAACTTATATTCCTTTTGAGTGCCTCAGACTTTCTGTTTATTTAATGAAGGGACTTTATTTGAGTTTGCAGACTTTATCTGAAAATACAACATATCTATTACATTAACAGAATTCAGTGTGGCTTTTTAGAAATGGTGTCTATATGTCTGCACTCTCTGTCTGTCCTCCCAGACCTGAAAATACCCCAGTTGGTTCGATTTGCTTTTCCATGTTGAAATCTAACAATTATAAAATGAGATCCTTATTTCTGAAAGAGAGTATCTCTACTCGTGTTAGTTTCTATTGGAACAATCTCTTTAATAATGTCAACTGGACTCAAGTTTGGTCTTTCCCCAAACATTTCTCCTTACAAATGAGGTTAAGGAAATCTCATACAAAATAATTCATAGAGTCTATCCTACCAAGCAATTTTTACAAAACTGTAAAAGTGATATTGAAATAAAATGCTCTTTCTGTGAAAGTTCTACTGAAACTGTTTCATATGTTTTGGTCCTGCCAAGATGTTTCTGGAATGATGTTGAGAGATTCATTGCTGTTAATATCTTAAAAACGTTTCTCTTATCCTATATGTGATATTAGGTTATTATATTAAAGACCATTTCTCAAAGGACACTGGTTTCATTGTAAATTGTATTTTATTTTTATGTAAATTGCATATCCATGTAAATTCACAAATGGCAAACCTAACTTTATAGTGCTTAAGAAGGAGCTCAAAATGTGCATTGATGTAATAGAAAAGCAATTAAAACAATGGCAATATGTTCTTTATTTTACAATTTTATATAGAAAGTATTTACTTGTGCTTATTCAGTAATACACTCACCTAAAGGATTATTAGGAACACCTGTTCAATTTCTCATTAATGCAATTATCTAATCAACCAATCACATGGCAGTTGCTTCAATGCATTTAGGGGTGTGGTCCTGGTCAAGACAATCTCCTGAACTCCAAACTGAATGTCAGAATGGGAAAGAAAGGTGATTTAAGCAATTTTGAGCGTGGCATGGTTGTTGGTGCCAGACGGGCCGGTCTGAGTATTTCACAATCTGCTCAGTTACTGGGATTTTCACGCACAACCATTTCTAGGGTTTACAAAGAATGGTGTGAAAAGGAAAAACATCCAGTATGCGGCAGTCCTATGGGCAAAAATGCCTTGTTGATGCTAGAGGTCAGAGGAGAATGGGCCGACTGATTCAAGCTGATAGAAGAGCAACTTTGACTGAAATAACCACTCGTTACAACCGAGGTATGCAGCAAAGCATTTGTGAAGCCACAACACGCACAACCTTGAGGCGGATGGGCTACAACAGCAGAAGACCCCACCGGGTACCACTCATCTCCACTACAAATAGGAAAAAGAGGCTACAATTTGCAAGAGCTCACCAAAATTGGACAGTTGAAGACTGGAAAAATGTTGCCTGGTCTGATGAGTCTCGATTTCTGTTGAGACATTCAGATGGTCGAGTCAGAATTTGACGTAAACAGAATGAGAACATGGATCCATCATGCCTTGTTACCACTGTGCAGGCTGGTGGTGGTGGTGTAATGGTGTGGGGATGTTTTCTTGGCACACTTTAGGCCCCTTAGTGCCAATTGGGCATCGTTTAAATGCCACGGCCTACCTGAGCATTGTTTCTGACCATGTCCATCCCTTTATGGCCACCATGTACCCATCCTCTGATGGCTACTTCCAGCAGGATAATGCACCATGTCACAAAGCTCGAATCATTTCAAATTGGTTTCTTGAACATGACAATGAGTTCACTGTACTAAAATGGCCCCCACAGTCACCAGATCTCAACCCAATAGAGCATCTTTGGGATGTGGTGGAACGGGAGCTTCGTGCCCTGGATGTGCATCCCACAAATCTCCATCAACTGCAAGATGCTATCCTATCAATATGGGCCAACATTTCTAAAGAATGCTTTCAGCACCTTGTTGAATCAATGCCACGTAGAATTAAGGCAGTTCTGAAGGTGAAAGGGGGTCAAACACAGTATTAGTATGTGTTCCTAATAATCCTTTAGGTGAGTGTATATAGATATGTACCATCTCTATTTGTTTTTTGTTTTCTTTTTTGTTCCCTTTGATTTATATTTTATTGTGACACATGTGATATGCTGCTTTGCTGTAATATGGAAATTATACTTGTACATGCTATTTGTTGATAATAAAGTATTACAAAATTAAATAAGTGTTTTTTTACAGAATAGGGAAACATGAGAATGGTAAATGTGATAAATGTGGTCTAGAAGAATCAGTAGAACATGTAATTATAACATGTGATGCATATGAAAGAGCAAGATTTCATCTATCTCGAGCTTTAAGATCTCTGGGAGTAAAAATGTCACTTCAGGTTTTGCTAGGAAATGGCCCAAAGCAATCAAGAATTGATCAAGAATTATTTAATTTCTTAAAAGATACAAGATTTAGCAATAGAATATAAGATGTGTTAATAAGTGTTTTTTTTTTGTTTTTGTTTTTCAACTTTCCAATCATTTAGCGCTCCACACTCCAATCCAGTAGGTGGTGGGAATACGCCATTTAAATATGATAGCCAACCGCCATAAAACCACAGACGAAGAAGAAGAAGAGGGTTGGTGACAGTTGGATTGTGACTGGAGCGCTGATGGTAGGAAGTAGCGTCGACTCCGGAAGCGATCCGGAAATGGAGGATGAAATGGCAGATGTGGATAAAGTAGGAAATTCAAGTAATGAATGGAAGGTGGTAGAAGCTAGGAAAAGAAAGAAAAGTTGGGGGCAAATATCAGAAACGGATAGTGAGAAGGGATGTCAACAGGTAACAAGGAGGAAAGAGGAGTATAAGGTGTTGTTGAAGTTTATGTCAGAATCTGTAAACATCATCAACCCTTTGAAATTAACTAAAGCACTGAAAGAAATATTATTGACGATTGAAAGTGTTAAGACCTTAAGGGATGGTAAAATGTTGCTGTTTTGTAAAGATAGTAGACAACAAAAAACGGCCCTGGGAATTAAATCACTAGTGGGCATAAAGTAGTTTGTTCAATTCCTGAAGAAAAGATCTGGGTTAAAGGTGTGATAACGGGGATTCCAACTGATGTATCAGCTGAAAATATAAAAAGAAATATAACTGGAGCTTAAATGATGTCAGACGACTGAAGTGTGTCAGAGATAATGTAAAGACAGACAGTCTCTCAGTGGTTTTAAACTTTGATGAGCATAAGTTACCTGAGAGAGTATTTGTATAACACCCTCTTTAAGGTGTTATAAGTGTCAAAAATTCGGACATGTGAGTCCGAAAAAGATGGCGACCGCTTAGGCAACACGGTCTAGAGCTCTGAGACTTTTTCAACTAATTTAGTCTTTCGTGTGGTCTCAAAAGACTAAAGAGTTCCTGATATGAACATCGATGACTATTTCAAGAAAACTATACTGACAACATGCCAAAACCGAGGGGAAAGAAGACCGATGGAGGCCGTGAAATCCAAAAGTGACTGGATTGGTAAAGTTTATTACTCCTCGTTTTCTTCAAGTGCCAGAGGTGTAGCGTTGCTCATAAACAAAAACCTTAGATTTCAATTAAATACAGTACAAAAGGATACCTCAGGTAGATTTATATTAGTTGACTGTATAATTAACAGGAACAGGTTGACACTGGCATCTATATATGGTCCTAATATAGATGATCCAATTTTCTTTAATAAATTAACCATGAAACTGGCGCCTGCAGAGGGTCACTGTATCCTGGGAGGAGATTTTAATCTTGTGCTGAACCCGTCATTAGATCGTTCAGCCCCCAAGAACACTACTTTGTCAACATCCGCAACAGCATTGTATCAAGGCATGAATGATCTTGGGTTAAAAGATGTGTGGAGACTATTAAACACGGGTAAAAAGGAATTCTCTTTCTACTCTAATGTTCACAATACATACTCTAGAATTGATCTGTTTTTGACCTCACAAACACTACTGCCCCATATTAAAACTTTGTCTCTATTTGGCTGCAACCTTATCAGACCACAATGCTTTAAGGATGGAAGTGTCTATGCCACAGGAAGGCCCTGCCTCCAATAGATGGAGATTTAAAACATTCCTACTTAAAGATCCTGATTTTGTAAACTATATGAACGACAAATTAGATATATATTTGGAGACTAACTTAAATACTGCTTCTCACTCAGTTGTTTGGGAAACACTTAAGGCATATATGAGAGGTCATATTATTTCATATTTATCCCATAAAAATAAACAAAAGAGAGACCAACTATTGCAACTAGAAAATGAAATAAAAATACTTGAAATCCAACATGCCCAAACCAAACAATCCGAAACCCTTAGTGCATTAAAACAAAAACGGACTTTGTATGACAATCTTTGCACCAGTAAAGTTGAAGCAGCCATGGCGAGGACTAAATATCATTACTATGAGTATGGTAACAAAACTAGCAAGTTGCTTGCATGGCAGCTAAAGCAAGAAGATACAGAAAAATACATACAATGCATCAAAACTGATGATGACCAGTACTTAGAAGGCTCTAAGGAAATAAACTTGGAATTCAAAAAATATTATGAAACGTTTTATAAAACAGAGCAGTCAATGGAAACTGATATTAAAGACTTCCTTAATAAATTAGCAATGCCTAAAATTACAGTTACAGATAGGAATCTATTAGATGAAGTGATATTAGAAGAAGAGGTTCACCGAACGATCAAGTCCTTACAAAACAATAGAGCCCCAGGACCTGATGGGTATCCAATTGAATACTTCAAAACTTTTTCAGAAAAAATATTAACACCGCTAACAAACATGATTAGAGAAGCATTCCAAAAAGAAACACTCCCAAAAACATTGGAGTTGGCAACCATAATGCTACTTCCAAAACCTGGAAAGGATCCACAAAAGTGCAGTAATTATAGACCCCTCAGCCTCCTTAACTCTGATTATAACATTTTATCGAAAATCATCGCACAACGCTTAGAGATAGTGGTTCCAAAAAACGGGTTTTATCAAGAACAGACAAGGTGCAGACAATGTTAGGCGACTATTCCATATTATAGAACACACAAAAAAACAGGACTACCCTGCCGTGATCGTCTCTATGGACGCCGAGAAGGCGTTCGACAGGATAGAACCAAGCTTCCTCCTTGAGACCATGAGGGCCATGAATTTTGGTGAAAATTTTCTGAGTTTCATCAGGGCCCTATTCGTCGCCCCCAGATCGCAAATCCTAACAAATGGGGTTCTGTCGGACGCCTTCTCCTTATCGCGTGGCTGTCGTCAGGGTTGACCTTCCTCTCCCGCACTCTTCTCAATTGCAATAGAACCACTGGCTATTGCCCTGCGATCAGATATATCCATCACCGGCATAAAAATTGGAACGGAAGAGCATAAACTCGCACTCTATGCAGACGACTTATTAGTATTTATATCTCAACCTATCACATCATTTCCCTCGTTATTGACTAATCTAAAAAAATATAGTGCTGTATCGGGATACAAAATTAATTACTCTAAAAGTGAAGCTTTCCCAATCAACATGACAAATCATTACATAAGTCTGCTTTCAGTTCAATTTAAATGGTGTACAGAGGTCTTCAAATACTTGGGAATCACTATCTGTAGCACTTGTGATAAAATATATGAAGAAAACTACACCTCATTGCTTACTAAATCTAAAAAGGAGTTACTGAGATGGATGGACCTCCCCCTATCACTGATTGGCAGGATTAATACAATAAAAATGAATCTATTACCCAAATTTATTTATTTATTCCAGTGTATACCTCTGAAGGTTCCTATGTCTTTTTTCAAGGAATTAGATACATCACTTACTTCCTTCCTGTGGCACAACAAAACTCCGAGAGTCAAACTCCTTACATTACAGGCACCTTATTCCAAAGGGGGCTTGAATCTCCCAAATTTTAAATTGTATTATATGGCTGCACAACTTCGTGCTCTGTGGATGTGGTTCCACTGCAGAACAGATGAAGTATAATGGATGTCAATCGAACGATATGAATTACAGGATAATCCATTAACAATCGTACCATTTTTGGAATCTAAAAAGAAACTAAAAACAATCACTCAAAACCCAATAATCTCTGCTACATTTAACGCCTGGCAGCAATTACATATATCAGTTGGACAAAATATAAAATTAATGGTAAATTCACCTCTCACGAACAATCCCAACATCCCAGCAGCCTTATCGGATGGAATTTTACAAAACTGGACGAGAAAAGGAGTAAAAATAGTTAGTGACCTTTATACTAATAATGTCTTTTTAAGTTTCAGTCAAATGTCAGAAACTTATGATATAGATAAACGTAACTTTTTCAAATATTTAAAAATTAGAAGCTGGATCAAGAGTCAAACTAAAGATAGTTTCCCACACAGACCAGAGGAATCTTTGCTTGAAAAATGCATTTTTAACTCCAAACGCAATAGAATTAAAGGTTTAATATCTACAGTGTATAAAACCACTATTGAAAACTTACCGGCTTATGCCAGCTATACAAACAAAACAAGGTGGGAATCAGATCTTGGATGTACTTACACAGAGGAGAATTGGAACAGATTATTGTAATTGGCACAAACAAAATTGGTGTCTTCTAAACACAGACAAATTCAATTCAATATTTACCATAGAACATATTTTACGCCATATAGGTTAAGTAAATTAGGAAATGACATCTCTGGTCAATGTCAAAGATGCACCATCTCTATCGGAACTCTTGTCCACATGCTATGGACAAGAGTACCCGTTTGAAGCCATACTGGTCTCACATCATCGCAGTAACCTCTCGGGTTTGTGGACAGGCTTTGGATGCCGACCCTAGGATCTGGTTGCTGGGGGATGTAACCTTACTGAAGGTGAACTCTAACATGAAACATTTTGTACTACTAGCTGCAACGGCTGCCAAGATGTGTATCCTGAAGGATTGGAAGAGTGCCATCCCCCCCAGCCAAAAACACTGGGCTAATGAGCTCCTGTCGTACTGCATTCGAGGAAAACTAGATGTCTTTGAACTGATTTGGACTCCTTTTTTGAACATCCTGACCCAACTTGACATGGCCACAGACTAGATGTATTCCTATGCTTATTACTGTTTATTTCTATTTTCATGATTATATAATATCTTGCCTTGTGGAGAGAGAGTTGTTTTTCTCCGTTGGTTTCCTTTTTTTTTTTTTTTTTTTTTGTAAAATGTTAAAACTATAAATAAAATATAAAAAAAAAAAAAAAAAAAAAAAATTTGGACATGTAGCAGCTGTGTGCAGAGGCAAACAGAGATGTGCAAGATGTGGAGGTGAACATGAATATGGCAAATGTGTGCAAGGTACAAACCCTAAGTGCTGTAATTGCGGAGGTGGAGCGCGGGGTCTGGAGGTTGTTTAGTGAGGAAAAATGCAGTGAAAGAAGGAATATCATATGCTGAAGCATTAAAGAAGGTAAGACAGACAAGCAAAGTAATAGAAGCTAAGGCAACAATTCCACAACAAAAAGTTAAGCTGCAAGAACAAAGTAAAGAGAAAGAAGTAATTTTAGATAAAGTGTCATTCATAGCATTCTTGCAGAAGTGGTAAATTGTTCAGCTCAAACCGAAAGTAGGACAGAAAGAATTAAAATTATTATCAGAGCTGCTGAAAAGTACTTGGAATTAGTGGATGTTAAATGTTGATATGATAAACGAAAGGCTTAAGATGCAAACAGTCAGACAGTACATAGTCAGGCATCATGTGGTGGTTTATAATGGTTTTTACGATCCTGCAATGGAATGCAAGAAGTTTAATTGCTAACGGACAAGAATTTAAGAAATTCATAACAAATCAAGAAAATGATCCTGACATTATATGCATACAAGAAACATGGCTAAAACCACAATTACATTTTTTAATGCATGGATACAATACTATTAGAAGAGATAGACATAAAGGAAATGGTGGTGGGGTAGCAACATTTATTAAACAAGGTATTGGGTATAGAATCGTTGAGGTAGATGGGGAGCAAGAGGTAGTGGTGGTGGAAATTTGGGAAGGATCACGGAGTATTAGAATAATTAATTTTTATAATCCATGTGACAGGTTAAGTAAGGATACTTTAGAAAATATTGAAGGGAATGGAAAGTATAAAGTAGTGTGGTGTGGTGACTTTAATGCACACAGTACATTATGGGGTAGCACAATAACAGATCATAATGGACAGATAATAGAAGACATGCTTGAATGGAGAGGGTTAGTATGCATTAATGATGGAAGTTTTACAAGAATTTATTTGGCACAGGGAAAATATTCAATGTTAGACTTGACCCTTGTTTCTGAAAGTTTAGCAGGAAAATGTGATTGGAAAGTTCTAAATCATAGTTCAATAGGTAGTGATCATTTTCCTATCCGTTGTATAATCGGGGTGGACATAGCCCAAACAGTGGTGGAAAGGTTACCAAGGTGGAAATTTAAAACCGCTGACTGGGATAAATATAAGGAAGTATCTCAAAACAAAATGGCAGAAATTAGTAATTCTATAGAGGATGTAGAAGTTTTTAATTATAAGGTAAGTGAAGTTCTTCAGAGTACAGCTGAAGAAGTAATTGGTAAGAAGAGGTCAGGATGCAGGAGTAAAGCTGTCCCATGGTGCTGATTTTATTAATTATAAGAGAGCACAGGCTATAGTAAGAAGAGTAATTAGGACATCTAAGAAAATATATTGGAGGGAATTGTGTAATTAGATTGGAGAAGATATTGAAATAAATGAAGTATGGAATATGATAAGAAAGATGGGAGGAAAACAAGGAAACAGTATCATTCCTGTCCTAGTATTAGGGTGACCAGATCAGAATTGGTAAAATTTGGGAGGGACGAAAACGGGGTGGGGGGGGTTAATGAATCTCAAAAATCTGGGCAAAATTATTTATTGAGGAATTCTGAATGAAATGACTGTCTGTCATGTAAACACGGAAATACAAATAAAAAAAACCATTGAACTCAAGTGTCATCATGAAATGTTGATGGTGAAACTCCGCACCAAAATTATTTACAATTTTAATTCCAAAACTGAACTGTCATGTAGGCTAAACCCGAAATTACAAATAGGCCTAAAAATCATTAAAATCATGAACTCAAGTCTCATTATGAAACAAACACAATGACTGCGCTTTAACAGCAACATCCAATCAAATCACCCCTCCTCGTAGCTGCCTGCACGTGCACTTTCCCTGGCCTCATGGCTGGAACTTGCGCTCTCTTCATCTACTCTATAACATAAAAAGGGAACAGAAAGGTTGTATTTATTTGTGCGTATAGAATAACAGAAACAACAAAGGTGAAAATGCACTACGCTATACCTCCTCAGATTGGAATACCAAACTCCTTCCTACATACATTACAAAACGCTTTGTTAGCATCACGTAAAACTGCAGTAATCCAGGGGTATTTCCCTACCCAGTCCTCCCGATACCTGCAGAGACGTTTTTGCTTTTTAGCTACGTGTTCATCAGGTCCCGGGACACCAGCCTGAGGCTCCATTTCAAGATTGAATGAATGAATGAATGAAATTCGCGCCTTGCCGCCTACGTAGTCTACGTAGCCTACTGCAGCTCTCTACGTTCTTTTACTGTCTATGGTTGCAATGAGCAGCCGACAGGAGCTGGCTGCAGGACGGCAATGAGCAATTTTTAATATTCTATCACACTATAACTACTCGAGAGTCTGCTCTTGAGACTTTGTTCTAATTTTCGGGACAATTAGGGCAGGATTCGGGATTCGGGACAACTGCTTGGATTTCGGGACTGTCCCGAATTTTTCGGGACGTCTGGTCACCCTACCTAGTATACAACAACAGATCAGTTATATCAGACATTGAAAAAGCAGACGAGTTAGCAGAAACATTTTCTAATATCCATAGTAATTCAAATATAACAGTAGAAATGAGGAGCTTTAGGGATCTGAGCGTGAGTAAGAACGCTCAATTTCTGGAGGAAAAAGGATTATCAGGATGTACTTTAGATTTAGAGTTTACCTTGTTTGAATTAAAGAAAGCGCTTGCTGGGGTAAAACAAACTTCTCCAGGTAGAGATGATATCTGTTATGAGATGGTCAAACACCTATCAGAAACATCTCTAAATATTAATTTGAGTCTTTTTAATAAGGTGTGCGAAGCCAGGGAAGGATCATTCGCAGCCCACTAATTACAGGCCCATAGCATTAACGTCAAATTTATGTAAAATAATGGAGCGTATGGTCATCTCAGACACAGAACAACAATACCCGGACTCAGTCATTATTATTCTTGGGGACTTTAACAAAACAAATCTCACACGCGAACTGCCCAAATACAGACAGCACATTACATGCCCCACCAGAGACAGGAATATATTGGATCACTGCTATACTACATTAAAGGATGCATATCGCTCTGTGCCACGTGCAGCTTTGGGACTCTCTGATCACTGTCTGGTTCATCTTCTCCCGACCTACAGGCAGAAATTAAAATCAACAAAGCCAGTTGTAAGGACTATAAGGAGATGGACTATTGAAGCAGAGCTGGAACTACAAGCCTGCTTTGACTGCACTGATTGGAGTGTTTTTGAAGCTGCAGCTACAGACCTGGACGAGCTCACAGATACTGTTACATCATATATCAGTTTCTGTGAGGATATGTGCATCCCTACTAGGACATTTTTGTCATTCAACAATGATAAACCATGGTTCACAGGAAAACTCAGACAGCTTCGTCATGCCAAAGAGGAGGCTTACAGGGGTGGGGATAGAGTCTTGTATAATCAGGCCAGGAACACACTGAATAGGGAAATCAGAGTGGCTAAAAGAAGTTACTCTGAGAAGCTGAAAAGCAAGTTTTCAGCTAACGACCCTGCATCAGTGTGGAGTGGCCTGAAACAACTTACTAATTACAGGACTCCTACCCCCAACCCTGTGGCAGACCAACGACTGGCTGACGACCTGAATGTGTTTTACTGCAGATTTGAAAGGCCCGATTTCACACCCCACATGCACTCGGACCTTCATTTCACACAACCATTAACACCTCCTGCAACCCCCTCCTCCCCCTCCTGCTACACTACCTGCACTCAAGATCTGTGAGGACGATGTGTGCCGTGTCTTCGGAAGCAAAGGACAAGGAAGGCTCCAGGACCAGATGGCATCTCACCAGCTTGCCTTCGTTCCTGTGCTAACCAACTGGCCCCCATCTTCACTCAGATCTTCAATAGATCACTGGAGCAGTGTGAAGTCCCATGCTGCTTCAAACGCTCAGTTATTATCCCCGTCCCTAAGAAACCTAAAATCACAGGACTTAATGACTACAGACCTGTCGCCCTGACATCTGTGGTCATGAAGTCATTTGAGAGACTGGTGTTGGCCCACCTGAAGGACATCACTGGACCCTTTCTGGACCCCCTTAAATTTGCTTATCGAGCAAACAGGTCTGTGGATGATGCAGTCAACATGGGTTTGCATCATATCCTGCAACATCTGGACAGACCGGGGACATACGTAAGGATCCTTTTTGTGGACTTCAGCTCGGCTTTCAACACAATCATACCAGATATACTTAAGTATAAACCAACTCCCTGTTCCCACCTCTACCTGTCAGTGGATTACCAGCTTTCTGACGGACAGGCAGCAGCTTGTGAGACAGGGAAAATACACTTCCAGCACCTGTACCATCAGCACTGGTGCCCCCCAGGGATGTGTGCTCTCCCCACTACTCTTCTCCCTGTACACTAATGACTGCACCACCAAGGACCCCTCTGTCAGGCTCCTGAAGTTTGCAGACGACACCACTGTCATCGGCCTCATCCGAGATGATGATGAGTCTGCATATAGAAAGGAGGTTGAACGGCTGGCTTTCTGGTGCAGTCAAAACAACCTGGAGCTGAACACGCTCAAAACAGTGGAGATGATTGTGGACTTTAGGAGAACACCCCAACATTGTCCCCCTCACCATTCTAAACAGCACTGTGGCAGCAGTGGAGTCATTCAGGTTCCTGGGCACTACCATCTCACAGGACCTGAAGTGGGAGATACACATCGACTCCATTGTGAAAAAGGCCCAGCAGAGGTTGTACTTCCTTCGCCAGCTGAGGAAGTTCAACCTGCCACCAGTGCTGCTGAAACAGTTCTACTCAGCAGTCATTGAGTCTGTCCTCTGCACTTCAATAACTGTCTGGTTTGGTGCAGCTACGAAATCAGACATCAGAAGACTACAAAGGACAGTTCGGTCTGCTGAGAGGATTATTGGTTGCCCACTGCCCCCCCTTCAAGAACTATACACTTCCAGAGTGAGGAAAAAGGCTGGTAAAATCACTCTGGACCCCACTCACCCTGCCCACTACATTTTTGAACTGTTGCCTTCTGGCCGGCGCTTCAGAGCTCTGAACACAAGAACCGTCAGACACAGGAACAGTTTTTTCCCTCAGGCCATCCATCTAATGAACAATTAAATTGCCCCATTGAGCAATAATTATGTGCAATACACAGTTTAATTTTTTATTTTAATTTATATTATCCAACTTATCCACTTCTGCCATTACTTACATTGCTCTGTACATAATATACAGGTTTTTGTTCTTTATATAACAGATTGTATTAGATTTGCACTACGTGTGTGTATGTGGGTATGTATGAAGGTGAGTGTATGTACGTATATGTATAATTATTTATTTTGTGTTCTTTTTTGTTTTTAATTACCTATGTCTTGCTGCTGTTTTTTTGGTATTGTTTGTATTGTTGTTGACTGGAAGCTCCTGTCACCTAGACAAATTCCTTGTATGTGTAAGCATACTTGGCAATAAAGCTGATTCTGATTCTGATGAACAGACTGTTATATGCAATATGTTATTGAAAAGAGAAACCTTTTCTCTGCCTTTCAAAGTGGTTTCAGAAAAGGGAGAAACACAATGGATTCTGTTTTATGCCTGGAAGCTGAAATTAGAAAAGCCCAGGTTAATAAGGAAGTGTTAGTAGGAGTATTTTTTTGACATAGAAAAAGCTTACGATATGATGTGGAAAGAGGGACTTTTAATAAAACTGGATAGAATGGGAATAAAAGGTAGAATGTATAACTGGATTATGAATTTTCTGTTTAAAAGAACTATACAAGTGAGGGTAGGGTCAGATTTTTCTCAGGTTTATCAAGTAGGGAAGGAAGTGTTAGCAGTCCAATTCTGTTTAATATAAATGATCAATGACGTTTATTCTCAGATAGATTCAGGGATAGGGGGGTCTTTATATGCAAATGATGGGGCACTGTGGAAGAGAGGACGCAATGTTGAGCACGTGAAAAGGTGTATTCAAACTGCTGTAGGAAAGGTAGAGAATTGGGCTTTTGAATGGGGTTTTCAAAAACTCAGGTAATCTGTTTTACAAAAAGAAGGATTATCCCAACTATAAATATGAATCTGTACGGACATCAACTGGAGCAATCAGCAGTAGTTAGATTCTTGGGAATGTGGATGGACTCAAAACTAAATTTTAAAGGACATATTCAGAAAATGATTGACAAATGTAAAAAAGTAATTAATGTAATGAGGTGTTTGGCAGGAATTGAATGGGGGGCATGCCGTCAGTCTCTTAAAAGTATTTAATAAGAGCTGCCATTGATTATGGATGTATGGTGTACAGTTCTGCATCTAAATCATTACTTTTAAAAGTTGAGGCACTGCAATCACAAGCAATGAGAATATTTTGTGGAGCAATAAGATCATCTCCAATAACAGCAGTACAAGTAGAGATGAACGAAATGCCTCTAGAAATTAGAAGGCTCAAATTAAAGATGAGATATTGGATTAATGTAAAAGGTCATTCAGATCGTCATCCAGTTAAGAAAGTCTTGAATAATTGCTGGGAATACGAATATAAAAAATCAACAAGTTTTGGATGGGCAGCTATGGAGGCACAAAGCATAGGAGTTAGTGATCTCGACATTTCCCCTTCTGTGGCTATGTCAGCAATACCTCCTTGGCTTTTCCCTATGCCTCTAGTGGACATACAGTTGCATGAAGAGAAGCACAACAAGGAAAGAAATGTGTTGGAAAGTGTAACAGTACAACAATATATTGATCAAACATATTATAAGGCAGTGCAAATTTATACAGATGGATCAAAGGACCCAGATTCTGGATTTACTGCAGCAGCAGTTTACATACCTCATTTTAAAGTTAAAATTTCAAAGAGGATCACTAACCATATTTCGGTATTTACTTCTGAATTAATAGCAATATTCCTAACTCTTCAATGGCTTGAGGAAATACAACCTACAAGGTCAGTGATATGCACAGATTCACTTTCAGCTATCAATAGCTTGTCAAGTGGCATGTCAGTAGCAAGACAAGATTTGATATATGAAGTGATGCAGAGTCTATTTAGAATAAAACAATCTGGGCTTATTGTACATTTTTTGTGGGTACCATCACATGTGGGTGTTATAGGAAACGAGGAGGCAGACCATCTGGCTAAACAGGCTTTGAATCATTCTCAAATTGACATTCAAGTATCATTTAGTAAAACTGAAGTTAAAGGCATTATAGCGAATGAAATAAGAAAGATATGCAGAAAGAATGGGATAGTGGAATTAAAGGAAGACACTTGCATTGTATTCAAAAAATACAGGAACGAGGACGTTTTAATTTCTAGAATGCGTATTGGACATTGTGCATTAAATAAGTGTTTGTATAGAATAGGGAAACATGAGAATGGTAAATGTGATAAATGTGGTCTAGAAGAATCTGTAGAACATGTAATTATAAAATGTGATGCATATGAAAGAGCAGATTTCATCTAACTCGAGCTTTAATATCTTTGGGAGTAAATGACGCATCTCTTCAGGTTTTGCTAGGAAATGGCCCAAAGCAATCAAGAATTTACGAAGAATTATTTATTTTTTTAAAAGATACAAGATTGATTAATAGAATATAAGGTTTTATTTTTTTTATTTTTATTTTTTATTTATTTATTTTTTTTCCTATCCCCTTTCTCCAACCATTTAGCGCTCCACACTCCAATCCAGTAGGTGGCGGGAATGCACCATTTAAGTTGGATTGCCAACCGCCATAAAACAACAACAGAAGAAGAAGAAGAAGAAGAGAGCGGGAGATTTTGAGGAAGCTCGTCTGGGGAGAGCATGGGTGATGCAGCTCCTGTTGTTCTGTCTAAAAAGCCATAAAATAGAAAAATACATTAGAAAACACATAATGAAAAGCTGGATTTCAGAGTTAAGAGACAGAGATTTGGAAATAGAAGTGTGGATTGAACGTTATCGAGTTTTCTCCAGAACATCGGATGAAAATGAAGATCCTCTTTTATTTGCTCTTTGTGTGTTTTTTGCTCTATGATGGTAAGACATTTATACATTCTTCATATTAATGATAAAACATTCACAAACTGACACAGCTTCATATAATGATCCCGAATGTGTTTGTTTGTCGATTCCGAGTTTCCATATGAATGTCCCGTAAAATGATTGTCCTGTATTTAAAGATGAAAATGTCCCGTATTTAAGCTTGTCAGATGTCGTCACGGTGAAATAATTCCAGATCGTTTATTTAACATCGATATAAATTGCAAATTTTGCATTGGATGTGTGAGGGACCGTCTGAAAAGTGTATATAAATAATAAAAAAAATTTTTTTTTTGATAAAACATGTTAAAATGAACTTCATTACACAGTAATTAGGGTAATGGTGTTCATCAGACAGTATATTTAACTGTCCCACAGACACTACCCGACAAGTAACCTGATTAAACACTCAATGATAAATGTTAGTTCAAAAGCGCGGGATTTAGCACAATTTAGTTTCACTTTCACTTTTGCGGGTGTGATGGTCAGCATCTTTAATAACGGAAACCCCCTAATGTTCATTGTTAGTTCATGTATTATCTAATGTTAATGAACCTTATTGTAAAGTGTTACCAAAAATGATTTCGTCATTACTCACCTTCATGTTGTTCCAAACCTGTCTGACTTTCTGTCTTCTGTGGTACTCGAAACGAGATGTTAGTGAGAATGTGAGATTCAGTTGGAGATGGAGAGGGGACTTCCTGACTTCAATATATTTTTACTTTCTGATTCCAATGTCTGAATATTCTTATTAAAAGTTCAAAGCATTATGTATTATGTTATCATATTATCATTAGATCAGTCTGAAGATGACAATAATATTGTTTATCGCAATTATTTCTAAGTACTTATAATGACAGGCCTAAACACAGATGTTTAATACACAGAAAAACATTAGTTACATGCTGTAGTATTTGATATAACCCTTAAAATCTTTTTTGTTGGTGTAACCCAATTTTTCTGTTTGATTTAGTGGATATACAGTGTGAATGTGATGTGGATTGTGTTGTGTGTATGAGGAGGGGATATACAGTGTGAATGTGATGTGGATTGTGTTGTGTACATGAGGAGGGATATACAGTGTGAATGTGATGTGGATTGTGTTGTGTGCATGAGGAGGGGATATACAGTGTGAATGTGATGTGGATTGTGTTGTGTACATGAGGAGGGATATACAGTGTGAATGTGATGTGGATTGTGTTGTGTACATGAGGAGGGGATATACAGTGTGAATGTGATGTGGATTGTGTTGTGTACATGAGGAGGGATATACAGTGTGAATGTGATGTGGATTGTGTTGTGTACATGAGGAGGGATATACAGTGTGAATGTGATGTGGATTGTGTTGTGTGCATGAGGAGGGATATACAGTGTGAATGTGATGTGGATTGTGTTGTGTGCATGAGGAGGGATATACAGTGTGAATGTGATGTGGATTGTGTTGTGTGTATGAGGAGGGATATACAGTGTGAATGTGATGTGGATTGTGTTGTGTGTATGAGGAGGGGATATACAGTGTGAATGTGATGTGGATTGTGTTGTGTGCATGAGGAGGGATATACAGTGTGAATGTGATGTGGATTGTGTTGTGTGCATGAGGAGGGATATACAGAGTGAATGTGATGTGGATTGTGTTGTGTGTATGAGGAGGGATATACAGTATGAACGTGATGTGGATTGTGTTGTGTACATGAGGAGGGATATACAGTATGAATGTGATGTGGATTGTGTTGTGTGCATGAGGAGGGATATACAGTGTGAATGTGATGTGGATTGTGTTGTGTGTATGAGGAGGGATATACAGTGTGAATGTGATGTGGATTGTGTTGTGTGCATGAGGAGGGATATACAGTGTGAATGTGATGTGGATTGTGTTGTGTGCATGAGGAGGGATATACAGTGTGAATGTGATGTGGATTGTGTTGTGTGTATGAGGAGGGGATATACAGTGTGAATGTGATGTGGATTGTGTTGTGTGTATGAGGAGGGGATATACAGTGTGAATGTGATGTGGATTGTGTTGTGTGCATGAGGAGGGATATACAGTGTGATTGTGATGTGGATTGTGTTGTGTGCATGAGGAGGGATATACAGTGTGAATGTGATGTGGATTGTGTTGTGTGCATGAGGAGGGATATACAGTGTGAATGTGATGTGGATTGTGTTGTGTATATGAGGAGGGGATATACAGTGTGAATGTGATGTGGATTGTGTTGTGTATATGAGGAGGGGATATACAGTGTGAATGTGATGTGGATTGTGTTGTGTGCATGAGGAGGGATATACAGTGTGAATGTGATGTGGATGGTGTTGCGTGCATGAGGAGGGATATACAGTATGAATGTGATGTGGATTGTGTTGCGTACATGAGGAGGGATATACAGTGTGAATGTGATGTGGATTGTGTTGTGTGCATGAGGAGGGATATACAGTGTGAATGTGATGTGGATTGTGTTGTGTGCATGAGGAGGGATATACAGTGTGAATGTGATGTGGATTGTGTTGTGTGCATGAGGAGGGATATACATTATGAATGTGATGTGGATTATGTTGTGTGCATGAGGAGGGATATACAGTATGAATGTGATGTGGATTATGTTGTGTGCATGAGGAGGGATATACAGTGTGAATGTGATATGGATTGTGTTGTGTGCATGAGGAGGGATATACAGTGTGAATGTGATGTGGATTGTGTTGTGTACATGTTGTGTACATGAGGAGGGATATACAGTATGAATGTGATGTGGATTGTGATGTGTGCATGAGGAGGGATATACAGTGTGAATGTGATGTGGATTGTGTTGTGTGCATGAAGAGGGATATACAGTGTGAATGTGATGTGGATTGTGTTGTGTACATGAGGAGGGATATACAGTGTGAATGTGATGTGGATTGTGTTGTGTGCATGAGGAGGGATATACAGTGTGAATGTGATGTGGATTGTGTTGTGTACATGTTGTGTACATGAGGAGGGATATACAGTATGAATGTGATGTGGATTGTGTTGTGTGCATGAGGAGGGATATACAGTATGAATGTGATGTGGATTGTGTTGTGTGCATGAGGAGGGGATATACGGTGTGAATGTGATGTGGATTGTGTTGTGTGCATGAGGAGGGATATACGGTGTGAATGTGATGTGGATTGTGTTGTGTGCATGAGGAGGGGATATACGGTGTGAATGTGATGTGGATTGTGTTGTGTGCATGAGGAGGGGATATACGGTGTGAATGTGATGTGGATTGTGTTGCGCGCATGAGGAGGGATATACGGTGTGAATGTGATGTGGATTGTGTTGCGCGCATGAGGAGGGATATACGGTGTGAATGTGATGTGGATTGTGTTGCGCGCATGAGGAGGGATATACGGTGTGAATGTGATGTGGATTGTGTTGCGCGCATGAGGAGGGATATCTGATTGTGAATGTGATGTGGATTGTGTTGCAGCATGAGGAGGGATATCACGGTGTGAATGTGATGTGGATTGTGTTGCGCGATGAGGAGGGATATCACGGTGTGAATGTGATGTGGATTGTGTTGTGCGCATGAGGAGGGATATCACGGTGTGAATGTGATGTGGATTGTGTTGCGCGCATGAGGAGGGATATACTGATGTGAATGTGATGTGGATTGTGTTGCGCGCATGAGGAGGGATATCACGGTGTGAATGTGATGTGGATTGTGTTGCGCGCATGAGGAGGGATATACTGATTGTGAATGTGATGTGGATTGTGTTGCGCGCATGAGGAGGGATATACGGTGTGAATGTGATGTGGATTGTGTTGCGCGATGAGGAGGGATATACGATGTGAATGTGATGTGGATTGTGTTGCGCGTACGAGGAGGGATATCACGGTGTGAATGTGATGTGGATTGTGTTGCGCGCGACGAGGAGGGATATACGGTGTGAATGTGATGTGGATTGTGTTGGCGCGCACGAGGAGGGATATACGATTGTGAATGTGATGTGGATTGTGTTGCGACGAGGAGGATATACGATGTGAATGTGATGTGGATTGTGTTGCGCACGAGGAGGATATCTGATGTGAATGTGATGTGGATTGTGTTGCGCGCACGAGGAGGGATATACGGTGTGAATGTGATGTGGATTGTGTTGCGCGCACGAGGAGGGATATACGGTGTGAATGTGATGTGGATTGTGTTGCGCGCACGAGGAGGGATATACGGTGTGAATGTGATGTGGATTGTGTTGCGCGCACGAGGAGGATATCACGGTGTGAATGTGATGTGGATTGTGTTGCGCGCACGAGGAGGGATATACGGTGTGAATGTGATGTGGATTGTGTTGGCGCCGCGACGAGGAGGGATATACGGTGTGAATGTGATGTGGATTGTGTTGCTGCGCACGAGGAGGGATATACGGTGTGAATGTGATGTGGATTGTGTTGCGCGCACGAGGAGGGATATACGGTGTGAATGTGATGTGGATTGTGTTGCGCGCACGAGGAGGGATATACGGTGTGAATGTGATGTGGATTGTGTTGCGCGCACGAGGAGGGATATACGGTGTGAATGTGATGTGGATTGTGTTGTGTGTATGGATGTGTTCAAGACATACTTGAGAAAGATGTTTGTTTGTGTCATGAGTGAATGTTCTTGTTGTGTTTGTGTCATCTTGACAATATGACCTGTAAAAGAATCATTTTCACAGTGTTTTCCTGTTGTGCATCTTGAAGAGTGACTGTTCATTTGTGTCTCCAGGTGTGTTTGGTGTTGATGAAATGAAGACGTCTGTGTCAGTGATGGAGGGAGACTCTCTGACTTTACGCGCTGCTGTTACTGGATTACAAAATGACAAATCCAATTTTATTAAATGGTATTTTAATGACATCCGTGTAGCTCAAATCTATGGAGATCTCAGTGTGTTCTGTACAGATGTGAAGTGTGCAGGTGGTTATAATGAGAGATTCAGAGACAGACTGAAGTTGAACAATCAGACTGGATCTCTCACCATCATGAACATCAGAATTACAGACTCTGGAGATTATCTACTACGGACCATCATCAACAACATCAATTATATAAAGACATTCACTGTTACTGTCCAACCTGGTGAGTCATTTAATATTGGCTTCCAATTTGTATTTATTGATATAATGGTACATAAACCAATGTTAATGTGATAAATGTGGAAAATATGTCTTAAGTATTTTAAATTTGGAAATAGTCTTCCCTGTTTTACTGATAAGTGATGTTGAGGCCAAATTGAATGTTTGCTAATGCCTGTGATACATGATTTATTTTGAGATTATGTGGGTTTGTTTTGCTATGGGGATACAGTATTAATTTTATTTGTTCAGGACTTGAAAAAGGTCTGAAAAAGTCTTATATATGATTTTAAAACTATTGTTAAAAAAGCCCAGGTGATTAACTTGTAGAGATATATATATATATATATATATATAATGTCTCTGCATATTACAAATGAATATTTGAATAGCGTTTTCCTCAGTATATTGTTATTATACTTAAGAGATTATTTTAGAATATTTAAAAAAAAAATTTATACAGGAAATGGTTGTATTAATTTATTATTTTTATTATTGATTTTTTTAAATGGTTGTATTTATTCGTTTGAGTCCGAAACACTAACTCACTAGACAGAGTGTCAGGTTTCAGTTAAAGCAATACTGAGTGCATATCTATATATAATGGCACATTTTCTCTTATTTATTAATCGTCTGTATTCTTAATTTATTTGAGTCTAGTGACTGCTGTTATTATGTTTATTGCGATTATGTTGCCGTGTATATACTTGTGCTTTGTATTATGTTTTCTGTCTTTAAGAAACCCACACACACATACCCGCATATATGTACACTCACCTAAAGGATTATTAGGAACAATATACTAATACTGTGTTTGACCCCCTTTCGCCTTCAGAACTGCCTTAATTCTACGTGGCATTGATTCAACAAGGTGCTGAAAGCATTCTTTAGAAATGTTGGCCCATATTGATAGGATAGCATCTTGCAGTTGATGGAGATTTGTGGGATGCACATCCAGGGTACTGAAGCTCCGTTCCACCACATCCCAAAGATGCTCTATTGGGTTGAGATCTGGTGACTGTGGGGGCCATTTTAGTACAGTGAACTCATTGTCATGTTCAAGAAACCAATTTGAAATGATTCGAGCTTTGTGACATGGTGCATTATCCTGCTGGAAGTAGCCATCAGAGGATGGGTACATGGTGGCCATAAAGGGATGGACATGGTCAGAAACAATGCTCAGGTAGGCCGTGGCATTTAAACGATGCCCAATTGGCACTAAGGGGCCTAAAGTGTGCCAAGAAAACATCCCCCACACCATTACACCACCACCACCAGCCTGCACAGTGGTAACAAGGCATGAAGGATCCATGTTCTCATTCTGTTTACGCCAAATTCTGACTCGACCATCTGAATGTCTCAACAGAAATCAAGACTCATCAGACCAGGCAACATTTTTCCAGTCTTCAACTGTCCAATTTTGGTGAGCTCTTGCAAATTGTAGCCTCTTTTTCCTATTTGTAGTGGAGATGAGTGGTACCCGATGGGGTTTTCTGCTGTTGTAGCCCATCCGCCTCAAGGTTGTGCGTGTTGTGGTTTCACAAATGCTTTGCTGCATACCTCGGTTGTAACGAGTGGTTATTTCAGTCAAAGTTGCTCTTCTATCAGCTTGAATCAGTCGGCCCATTCTCCTCTGACCTCTAGCATCAACAAGGCATTTTCACCCACAGGACTGCCGCATACTGGATGTTTTTCCCTTTTCACACCATTCTTTGTAAACCCTAGAAATGGTTGTGTGTGAAAATCCCAGTAACTGAGCAGATTGTGAAATACTCAGACCGGCCCTTCTGGCACCAACAACCATGCCACTCTCAAAATTGCTTAAATCACCTTTCTTTCCCATTCTGACATTCAGTTTGGAGATCAGGAGATTGTCTTGACCAGGACCACACCCCTAAATGCATTGAAGCAACTGCCATGTGATTGGTTGATTAGATAATTGCATTAATGATAAATTGAACAGGTGTTCCTAATAATCCTTTAGGTGAGTGTATATGCATAATAAAGCATTCTAAGCTCCATTACATTATTGTATTGAGTGTGGTGACAATAAATGGGTTATTCCCGATCTCCATCAGTTCTACATTGCAGTCTCTTACCGGACACCCCATAGCGGGTCTGTTATCCACCAGCCTAAAAAATATAAATGGACAAAACATTTTTTCATCCCTAAAATGCCCTTGTGTGTCGAACTACAGTACCTTCATCTGCCTTATTGCACTTCTTTAAGCCGTTACTGGAGTTAACAAGATATTTTCACACATCTTGGGGTGAATTTGGTGGTGCTGGACAGATTGTGATTGAAACAGTCTCGATTTGTAGATTATTTTACATGCAGTTGATGGTGGATTTTAATTAACTTGGAAAAGACTTTAAATATCTTTCAGAGTCGAACTTCAACAACCTTCTTACTCGTGGGTTCAGACTTCTCCTTTAATCTTGGCATGATGTGACGTACTTAAATACTTATGATCAAATCAGACCAGCTGTTGCATATGTGTGGTCTTATATTAGAGGAATATTTCTTGTTCAGTAATTTAGGTGCACAATTGTTGTTATTTCCTCAGTTCTGTCCTCTACTATGGTGGAGGTTAATTCACCCAAAAGAAGAAACTGTTCATGTGTGTTTCAGGAGTGTCTGCTGCTGAAATGAAGATAAAGTCGGTGATTGAAGGAGATTCTGTCACTCTACACACTGATGATACTGTAAAACAGGGAGATGTTGTGATGACGTGGTATTTCAATGACACTCGTATAGCTGAAATGAAGGAAGATCCCAGTAAGAGCTGTACAGATGTGACGTGTGATGAAGGTGCTGAGAGATTCAGAGACAGACTGAAGATTGACCATCAGACTGGAGATCTCACTATCACAAACACCAGAACTACAGACTCTGGACTTTATCAACTAGAGATCAGCAGCAGTATCAGCAGCAGCTTCAGCGTAAAGAGCTTCAGTGTTAATGTCAGCGGTGAGGACGATTTCATCATTTAATGCAGATAATCAGATCTTCAGTTGTTATAAAGAGCTGATGATGATCACATTCAGTGACACTAATGACTGTCTCTCTTCATCATTACAGTATCAGACATAAAAACTCCAGATTCAGGTCTGTCTTCTGGTGCTGTAGCAGGAATATGTGTTGCTGTTGTTCTGGTTGTCGCTGTAACTGCTGGTGTGATTTATTATCGCTGTAAGATCTCAAAACAAGGACAAAATGGCAAGTATTACATACAGCTGATATAAAAGAGGAAAATATTAGATTAAATATGTAAAAAGAGACAAAGAAAATGTGTTTAATTGAGTTTTTATTCAACAGAAATCGAGACGCAGAACAATGTTCAGGTAAGATACTTCAGTATGTGCATTACATCTTTCTGTCTCTGAATTTACAACAGATTCAGATCAGTTTGATTTCATCTGAAGCGTCTCAGAGATAATTTTTAATTTGAATGTGATTTTGGTCAAACTTAATAAAAAGTTTTCATTTCTTTAACCTTATTTTTAATGCATTAGGTATCATGAACAAACAATGAACAATATATTTCTACAGTATTTATTAATCATTGTTGGTTCATTGTTAATTCATAGTGCATTAATGTTAACTGATACAACTTCTGATTACAAATTTTTATTAGTTTACACTCTGTTTACATTTAATATATGATTTACCGTCTATAAATGTAATTAATGTTAACAAATTATAACCAACACGTGCTACTCTCGAGTATGTGCTAATTAATAATCTGTTTGTAGGGGGTCATCAGCATCAACATATGTTTTAATCCAATGAGTAAATAAAAACAGCAATGTAAACACCTTTTATGACTATATAAACACCAACATAGACTCAAAACAAAGAGACAATACTCAAACAGTGTTACAAAAACACCCTGCACACAAAGATGTATATGAGTTGAAGTTCCAGCAATATATAATTCAGTCTTTATAACGTTCACTGTTGTAGAAAGTTAAGGTGAACGTATGAAAGTCAGATGCAAGTTTTAACTGTCTTTAAGGAGTCAAATGATGTGGAGGTTTGATGGTAAATTAAATCCAACGAGGTCTGACCGCAGTCAAACATATAGCTCTCCCGTCAAAAGAAGTCCATAAGGTAATCAAACTGACAAATGTAGCTATTTCCAACCATGAACCTCGTAGTAGTAGTCAAATGTGGAAAAATCCCAATCAGGACCACAAAGTTGGCTCAAATATTGATTGAGCAGATATCAAAAAGTCCTTAGTTGAGCATGAAACAGAAAGTTTCCCAACCAGGACTTTGTTTGACCAAGGAGGTCAGCCATGATAATTTCTTCTACTGCTCACCTGTCTCTTTATCTAAGCACATAGGTCTCATTAATACCCCTAGTGGTGAGGAATGCAATGGCAGTTTAGAAAAAAACTAAGTAACTGACAGGTGTCTGTTACAAAATGATACATCTTTTCAAAGGTTTAAGGGTTCAACATTGATATCCGATCTCTGTTTCACGATAGCAATCCTCCAGAAACAGTAATTTAATTATTTGTGCAGGAGTACAAATGAAAACATGCAAAATCAAAATGGGACTTTTATTATGAAACACGATCGCCAGATGAATCCAGTTCAACACAGTTGGGTCAATTGTCCATGACAAGCGTTCATTAAAAACATTCAATCGCACTTTTTGTCCATAAAAGTCATAAATGTGAGAAATATTGATATTCTCCATTGTTTACATGAGATCTCGCCTTCGTCATCGTTCTTCAACAAACTGCAATCTGAGCAGCATTCATGTTGTAAAACTGTTTATGATCTGATATATTAGAGTCTCATAAACAAAACCAGCCCGTCTCCAAAGTCTATTTTTATAAATGTGGCGTAGTTTTATTCAGAATAGTCGAGCAGTGCTGTCAGATTTAGTGTCGTCTTGAGAGGCGGAGCTTAATTTTACTCTGAACACTTTTACAGAGAAAAAAGCTTGTGGCTTTGAGAACATTGTGTTTCTGGTACATTTATTATTGTTATTTTAGATTATAAAACATGTTCAGCACAAAATATTTCCATTACTATAAACTTCAGCTTCTCTAACTTTAAAAAATAACAACAGATATTAATTCTGAAACTTGTGAAATAAAGCCCAAATTGTCTTCTTTCAAAAGATACCACAACTGTGTCCAAAGGAAACCGTGTCCAAAGGGAACTCCAAAGGGTCCCATAAATACAACCATTTAAGATCAGGTATGTCATTTTCATAGTTTGTGCTCAAAAAAGGGGTGCACATCAACAGGTTAAGTTCATTAGTTCATGTTAACTACAGTAATGTTGATAAATAATATGAACGAATTGAACCTTTTTGTGAAGTGTTACTGTAATTTTACTGTATGGGGCATAAACGTATAACTGCAGCATATAACAGGGTTGGGAGGGTTACTTTTGTAATGTATTCCACTACAGATTACATGCTGTAAAATGTAATTTGTAATATTCCATTAGATTACTCTAGGTCAGTAATGTAATATAAATACTTTAGATTACTACTTCAGCACTGGTAGATTTTTTCACTTGTTTTGACTATAAAAACTCAAAATACATGTTAAAAATACATTCTCTGAAAAACCTCAATATCTGATGCAGTGTTTCTAAAACAAGATACTTCAAGCTGATCTTGTTTTAAGGATTTTTAGATATTTTTACATTAAATGAATATTTGAGTATTCATGTTGGCATGTTACAGACGTAATCTCACGTTCTCTTCTCAGTTGGGACATTCAGGATAAGCACACAAACGCACCATTGTGAGTAAAGAAACCGATAAATACAGATCTAACCCAAAACCAGTGAAGCTTCTGTTCAGTGTTCCTCCTTTTCATTTGTAAACAGCTGCTCTTCCGTGTGTCTCACAACACGATTATATCACACGCGTGTACCGTATAGTATATTTTTCAATATTCTAGTATGTTTTTATATATTTTCAATATTCTAGTATGTTTTTATATATCAAAATACTTACCGTAATTTCCGGACTATTGAGCGCACCTGAATATAAGCCGCACCCACTGATTTTTAAAAAAAATATGATTTTGAACATAAATAAGCCGCACCTGTCCATAAGCCGCAGGTGCCTACCGGTACATTGAAACAAATGAACTTTACACAGGCTTTAACGAAACACGGCTTGTAACAAATATAAATAGGCTTTAACGAAACACGGTGTGGCAGCGGGGGCGTGGTCAAGCGCCCGTCCGGGAGAGAAAAGCGGTAAGGGCGCTTACACCTGAGCTAAATTATGTTTATCACCTGTGTCTAATTTCAGTAAGCATGGGGAGAGCGGCATAAAAAGGCAGCAGCCACAGAGCTGAGAGAGTGACACACGTCAGTCTAGTGTTGGCGCATAGAAGAATTGAGAAACTTTATAAAATTGATTGTAAACATTGCTGTGGCCATTAAAAGCCTTACCTGGAACGTCAAGTGCCCTGCTGAAAACTGTCACACTGGTGCCCGTGTGACAGTTTTCCCAAGAAGGACACGTGAAGCAGGGCACTTGAAATTAGACACCGGTGTTAGACATAATTTAGCGCAGGTGTAAGCGCCCTTACAGCTTTTCTCTCCCGGACGGGCACTTGACCACGCCCCCGCTGCCACACACGGCTTGTAATAAAACATTAGCAGTAAACAGTAGCCTACCAAGAAAGTCATTGGTCACTATCTTCCTCGTCCTGTGCACTGAAACCACTGAAGTCATCTCCTTCGGTGTCGGAGTGAATAGCCTCAGATTTAGTTGTCTTTTTGCACTGAGTCAATTCATCACGCTGCTGTTTCCAGCGTCTTATCATCGACTCATTAAGACCAAGCTCCCGTGCAGCAGCCAGATCAATCGCCTTCAACTTGAAAGCAGCATCATGCGTTTCTCCATGTCTTTGCCATGGTGAGGGTGACAAAATTACTACCGTAATCAGAATGATAGGAAGTTTGAGCGCGCTCGATTTAATCTAAACAGTAAACAAAAAAAGTTGTTTGACCTTAACCCATTCGGCAATTTCATTGGTCTAATGAAAGCTTCACGCCGCCAAAAAACTGAGCACGTCACAGAATGTTTTTTTTTTTTTTTTTATAAAATCTGAAAGCGGGAAAAATCCATATATTAGCCGCGTCATTGTATAAGCCGCGAGGTTCAAAGCGTCGGAAAAAAGTTGCGTCTCATGTTTGTTGGTGTTCAATAAACTACAACTTTGGCATCTGGAACTCAAGACTCCGAGAGTTTTCTTACAACTTAGAGAGATTCATCGTGATTTTCCATGACATATTGCTGGCGACCGACGAAGGGACGGCAGTGAGGTCAAAGGGGCAGAAAGGTCACCGACAGGACTGCTTGCACGAGTTACACAAGATCACTGGCGCCACAAAATCAAGGTAAGCGTTTTGCTTAAGGTGATCTTGTGTGATCTGTGATAGCAAGTCCCAGTAAGTGACTTCCCTGAGACTTTTGCCGGTCCGGACATAGAATAATTTGGACTAATTGGCTGAAATAGAGGCGAGTTCCAGATTTCAAAAATTGGGGGTGGGATTGTTTAAGAAAGTTTATTTAAAGAAGGTAGAAAAAGCCTGGGGGTGAGTCGAGAAGCAATGGCGCGTGAAAATTCCCGGTTAGGTGCATTTATTCAAGGTTTTGCCAGAAGAGTGGCTGAAAATCCTGTACAGGTGAAAATCCTAACTCGGGTGGAGAAGTGAAAATTCGTGCAAAATTCCTCCAGGTGTTAGATTAAGTTATTTATTGCAGTGTTTGACGGAACCCGGACTGTGCAGAAAACGGGGAAATGTTGAACTATGTGCATGTTTGAGATAATGAATAATGTGCATGACTAACTGTGTTGTTGGTGCATGTGTGCTTACGGTAATAATTGCGCTGTTCTTGTGTTTATTCAAATGCATGATTGCAGTGTTGATGATGTATTGTGTGCAGAGGCAGAATAATACAGAGAATCAGGTGCAATGAGGAGATACTAAATGAGAGCAAAAGTGGACAAATGAATTGAAACTGTGAATTGAATAAAACAATTGTTGAAAAAGTATAAAGACGCAAATGGCACCTGCTTCTCTGATATCTCCCTGCCTTGCTCTCGCTCACTGGTCGGCTGAACGGACAGCTCTGTGAGTGAGGGGAAGGGGAGATTCAGAAGAGAAAAAATAGAATAATTGGGAAAAAGATAAAGAAAAGGCAAAATGTTTTCCATTGCAGTGAACAAGACTAGAGAAAATGCAGAGACAAGCGAGTTTTGTAAAGTCTGGAGATCAACGCAGATCTGAAGAGTGGGAGAGAGAATTGGAGAATACACTGATAGAGTCAAAAGGGGATCAGTGATCATTTTTGGAAAGAATCAGAGTATATAGATTATACAGGGCAGAGGAGGAAGTTAAATAAGAAAAAAAAAAAAAAAGGCACTGGTGAAGGGTCTGATTAAAGTAGTAAACTTAGCGGAGACCTTACAAGAATGGCCGTTTGTTGACTGGAAAGAAATTGCAGCAGGTAACATTTCTCTCTCATACAGTACGCTAGAGACTGAGTGCTGTGAAGAGCTGTAAGGGAGGGTCTGAGCTAGAGACTGAGTGCTGTGAAGAGGTGTAGGGGAGGGTCTGAGCTAGAGACTGAGTGCTGTGAAGAGCTGTAGGGGAGGGGCTGAGCTAGAGACTGAGTGCTGTGAAGAGCTGTAGGGGAGGGGCTGAGCTAGAGACTGAGTGCTGTGAAGAGCTGTAGGGGAGGGGCTGAGCTAGAGACTGAGTGCTGTGAAGAGCTGTAGGGGAGGGTCTGAGCTAGAGACTGAGTGCTGTGAAGAGCTGTAGGGGAGGGGCTGAGCTAGAGACTGAGTGCTGTGAAGAGCTGTAGGGGAGGGGCTGAGCAGAGACTGAGTGTTGTGAAGAGCTGTAGGGGAGGGGCTGAGCTAGAGACTGAGTGCTGTGAAGAGCTGTAGGGGAGGGGCTGAGCTAGAGACTGAGTGCTGTGAAGAGCTGTAGGGGAGGGGCTGAGCAGAGACTGAGTGTTGTGAAGAGCTGTAGGGGAGGGGCTGAGCTAGAGACTGAGTGCTGTGAAGAGCTGTAGGGGAGGGGCTGAGCTAGAGACTGAGTGCTGTGAAGAGCTGTAGGGGAGGGGCTGAGCTAGAGACTGAGTGCTGTGAAGAGCTGTAGGGGAGGGGCTGAGCAGAGACTGAGTGCTGTGAAGAGCTGTAGGGGAGGGGCTGAGCAGAGACTGAGTGCTGTGAAGAGCTGTAGGGGAGGGGCTGAGCAGAGACTGAGTGCTGTGAAGAGCTGTAGGGGAGGGGCTGAGCAGAGACTGAGTGCTGTGAAGAGCTGTAGGGGAGGGGCTGAGCTAGAGACTGAGTGCTGTGAAGAGCTGTAGGGGAGGGGCTGAGCAGAGACTGAGTGCTGTGAAGAGCTGTAGGGGAGGGGCTGAGCAGAGACTGAGTGCTGTGAAGAGCTGTAGGGGAGGGGCTGAGCTAGAGACTGAGTGCTGTGAAGAGCTGTAGGGGAGGGGCTGAGCAGAGACTGAGTGCTGTGAAGAGCTGTAGGGGAGGGGCTGAGCAGAGACTGAGTGCTGTGAAGAGCTGTAGGGGAGGGGCTGTTAGAGCGAGAAAAGGGATCTGTAAAGGGAGGGCTGTGAGCATGCACAGAAACAGAGAGACTTTTTTTTTCTTGTCTCAGTTTTCCTCCTGAAACAAAAATCATAATGTGGTGGCAGGCTGAGAGGAGAAAAGAAATCAAATTAAAAAGATTAATAATAGAAACACAGGGAATGAGTGATCATTTCTGGAGTTATGAACAAATTAACTAGTCAAAAATTTGAAGGTGATTTTTAATAAGAAAAAGGAGAATTAGCACCAATGTAGAAATTGTCTTGAACAGAGACCGCTGTGGGTGGAAGTATATGGGTTTTAATATAAAAAGAATAACAGATATAGCGATCAACCACTGTAAATAATTAGTGTTTATGGAAATAAAAAGAGAGGGAGGGATAAAAAGATGAGAGCAAAAGGAGGGGCAGAAGTAATAGGTTTGTTTTAGTATAGTATTTTTTGAGAGCTCTGTGTTTATAAAGGCCTTGTGTTTGTAAAAGTGTGAAAGTTTCTGTGTTTGGGAGAGTATCTGTGTTTGAAAGTATGGGAAGTATGACTGAAGTGTGATTGCGTATGGAAGTGTATGTTATATGAGCCCTATAAATATCAATCCAGATAGAGAGATTGATAATTTGCTGCATAACTAATGAGGAGTATGTATGAAATTTACATAAAAGAAAATCTATTTAGACTATTTTCATCAATATAAGAGGCAGAAGAGATCTGATGATTAAAAACAAAGAGGGCACTTAATAAATATTATGGTTGTAGAATTAAAACCAATGATAAAAAATATATGTGTACGTCTGTGTAAATGTGTGTGTGTGTGTGTGTATGTATGTATAAGGATAAATATAATAAAGTATAAACAAACAAATAGCTTTAAAACAAAAATGTGCATGAAATCAAAAAGTTAACCCTTAGTGGACTGGACAATGTTTATTCTTGGGCTGTTCTTTTCATGCCATGAATGAAGCCTGATGTAAGATTAACTAAACTGAAAGGGAGCAGCTGTTGAATGGACATGTGTCAGATCATAACTCCTTTTATATCAAAGTGATGAGTACGAATATTTAGATTATAAAAAAGTGATAACTTTAAAGCGATTGAATTATATTTGGGAAATCACTTTATCTGGACAAACAATAAAGCTTTGAGTCGAGTGTATTGCGTTAAACTAAAGTCAAATAAGTTATTGGATTTTAAACCAAGGTTGTATATAAGATAAGTGTTGTTATATTAAAGCAAATGGCAAAAGAGGGCCAATGATATGATGATAAAATAAATAATAAGAAAATTATATTTTGTATCTTATGCAGTTAAACCTTAAATGTGAAAACTTCACATTCATGTGTCTGTTTTATGTTCTGTCTGGTCCAGTTTATGAGAGAATACTATTTTAACATTATTAAATTAAACACTAGAAAGTTGTTTTTGATTTTTCTATGATTTAAAAATGTCTGGAGAACAATTTAAATGTGAGTGCGGCTTGTCGGTGTAAACTTGATCAACCAACAAAAGATAGGCAGAGATTTGTTATTTTTGTTAGGAAATGTCTGATGAAGGCATTGAGGATGACTTTGAGGGGAAACAGGCCTCTCTTGATGACTTCAGACAGACAGAAATGGGCCCCAACTTTAAAAAAAGATAGATAGCAGATAGATAGATATTTTGTTTTTATTTTATTTATTTTTTGTTTGGTATACACAGAATAGGTCTTGGTTGATCATGGGTACACTGAGGAACTGCATTTGAGACTAAAGGAAAATAAATTTAAGAATGATTTGGATCATTTAAACATTGGTCTTGGGGGCGGGTGAAGCCCATGGAGAAAGGTTAAGATTAAATTGAACATCATAACTTCCTCATATATGAATGTTAATAAGTTCATATTCATGTGTCTATTCTGTGTTTCTTTTGTCATAATTATGTATGTTGTTTCACTAACTCATTCTGGAACTAGTTTCTCACCATTGCAGACGGCTGAGAAAGATGATTTTATAGAAGTTACTAATGCTGCAGGAGGAAATCAGGACACAAAGAAGACTGAAAATGAGGTGACTGATCTGATTGATCTTCCTGCGCTCATTACTGCTGGTAATCATTATTGATTTGCCATTTATAATGTGGATTCAAATTTCTCTGGAAAAGTTTATTTCAGTCCTATACGATCACTTTATGATTTTCCAGAATGCCATCAATGGGGTTCAATGCCCGTGTCTAAATTGTTCTGAGGGTCTAAATTTAAATCCAGCAGCTAACCACTGATTTATTGATTTGAAGAGTAAATATTACAAACATATGGCAAAGTAATAGAGTTACCTAGGAGGTTAGTGTGTGCTACAAAGTGCTGATTGAGTGTCTATTTCTATTACTACTATTTTAGTTTGCCATAGTTAATACGTGAAAGTATCATTTTAGAGGTATAATAATGATAACTGTTAAAAGATGATGAAATATTTGGATAAAAAATTATAATGTAAGAGTCATGAGAAATTAAAAGTACGTAGTGTATCTTACTGAGCAATTATTTCAAAACACAAGAAAAGAGATATGTTTTTAGATATGTTTGTCTTTAAGACTTTATTCTGTTTAATCTTTTACTTTTCTGTTAGTTTAAAAACTTGATTTATATTATTTTATTAGGTGGAATGGAAGTTCCTTCACCTGAGAAAGTGTAAGAAATGGAGAAAGTAGTAATAATAAATTATTACTTAACAATAAAAAAGGGATTATAATATATATTAATAATAAGATAGGTGTTGTAAATGTAAAGCTCTGCATGAACAGAAGGCTAAACATAAGTTGAATTGATTATATAGAGAATGTCGAAGAAGACATTGTGTTCTGTTTTATTAAAAGATTAGAAGGTTATTTGTATGTTGTTTGAATGGACAGAAGAAAGTAAGTTGAGAGTAGTTTTTGTTTTTAAATGGTGTGAGATGAGAAAGTTTGAAAGCAGTTACTATAATCAGTTATTATAAATATCGCTATTTTTACTGTTGAAGAATAAATTAAATATATTATTGTGAGATTCTAAAATGAAAGAAATAACTGTAATGAGATTAGAAACGGTGTGAGGGAGTGGAAATTCTAAGCCATAATATTTAGAAAAATTAAAAAAATGACACTCAATGGGAAATTTTTAAATGAGAGGGAGAAGAGAAAAAAAATACCCCTAATATCCCTCCATTAACAAAATTAGTTTTTGCACAGGGCTTTCAATTATGGACGGTTTGTTAACACGCTTTCCTTTTGCATCAATCTTTGGGTCGCTTAGATAAATCTTGGCTCTTCTTACAAGACGAGCTACAGCTCTGATAGCCTTTGACCAAGAAGAAAACTTTGAAAGAAGATCTATCAAGCTCAGATTTTTTGCGCAATCAACTTTCAAAGTACAACATGTTTTTACTTCTGGATCTCCAAGCAGAAGTTCAGGAACATGTTCCTCCGATACAGACACTTCTTTGTCCCACAAAAACTTAGGGCCAGTGAACCAGTTTGAGGTGAGCAACTCCTTTACTGGCAAACCTCTGGATGCATGATCAGCAGGGATTTCATCCGTTGGAACATACTTCCACTGCTGTGGAGTTGTACTGAGGTGTATTCTTTGTACTCGATTAGCGACAAAAGTATGAAATCTGCGTGCCTCATTACTTATATATCCCAATACTACTTTGGAATCTGTCCAAAACGTCTCCTTGAAAACAGCGTAATCCAGTTCTCTCTTAAGTATACTGCTCACTTTGACAGAAACAACGGCAGCTGCTAACTCTAATATGGGAATTGTTGTAACTTTAAGAGGTGCAACTCTCGACTTCGCCATCACAAGTGCACAGTGAACGTCTCCTTCCTCATTCTTGAGTCTCAAATATGAACAATGACCATATCCATGGACACTAGCATCAGAGAAATGATGCAATTCAACTTGAATACCCTTTCCGAAACTAGATGGTACATATGTTCGCGGTACATCTATTTTCTGCAGATGGTTTAAATCTTGTCTCCATCGCTCCCACCTTAGATCAATATCGTTCGATAGAGGATCATCCCATCCACTGCCACGTTTACACACATCCTGCAGTATTCTTTTTCCACTCAACAGCACTGGTGCAATAAGTCCCAGAGGATCATAAACAGAAGCAACAGTAGACAAGATGCCACATCGAGTAACAGGTTGATCTTTCAACTGAACTTTGAATTTGAAGCAGTCTGATTCTCTTTCCCATTGTATGCCAAGAGTTCTTTCGAGGGGAAGCTCATCAAATGAAAGATCACAGTTTTTCACGTCAGAGATTTTTTTCTGAAGTGGGAATGCTGTTCAGCATTATTTTACTGTTTGACACAAATTTGTGGAGCCGTAGGCCACCTATAGCACAGAGTTTGCGTGTCTCATCTGCAACTTTAATAGCTTCTTCATCATTTTCTACACTGATCACTCCATCATCCACATAGAAATTTCTTATCATGAACCGTGAACCTAGTGGATACAACTCGCTGTTCTCAGTTGCAAGGTGTTTTAAACCATAATTAGCACACCCTGAAGAGGAAGTTGCACCAAAAAGATGAACTTTCATACGAAACTCACTTGCAGGCTGGCTGAGATTACCATCCTTCCACCATAGGAAGCGCAGGAAGTCTCTATCAGATTCGTTAACATGAAACTGATGATACATTTTCTCTACATCACACATAAATGCAATGGTGTTGACGAAATTGAATTAAGATGCCATTTAAACTGTTTATCAAGTCTGGACCTTGAAGTAAGTAATCGTTTAAGGAGTAACCTTCATATCTTGCAGAGCAATCAAAAACCACACGCAATTTTCCTGCCTTCTTCGGATGGACAACACCGTGATGAGGCAAGTACAATATTTCTCCTTCCTTGCCATCGTTGTGTACCTCCTCAGCATCTCCTCTCTGCAAGATCTCACTCATGAATTCATTGTAGCGTTTCTTATACAACTCATCCTTCGCCATCTTTCTTTTGAGATGGTTGAGTCTAACCATAACACATTGTTTGTTGCTTGGCAATTTGGGCCTCACTTTAAAAGGAAGTGGCATTTGATAATGGCCATGAACATTCCTCTGTATACCCTTCTTTAATTTCTCAAGAAAGAGGAAATTATCCTGGGAGACCTTTGTCCTCTCTTCTTCGATGTTTTTAAAATCGCTCTCAAGAACACAAATTACATCACCTGGTGTGATTGAAGGAAGCTCCTTGACCGCAATCGCGGTGACACGATCTACTGGTTCCAGTTAAATCGAGTGTGGTGAAGAACAACCCACTATACTCCATCCTAAATCTGTCCGAATGGCGTGGGGTTCATCATCTCCTCCCACTATTACTTCCCTAGGAGCCATTGACCTTGAACAATTGTAGCCTATTAAAAGAGCAACGTCGCAGTCCTGCAATGGAGGTATCTTGTCCACAATGACTGTAAGATGATTCCAGTTTTTAGCGACTTCACAAGTAGGAATGTGGCTGCGACTAACTGGTATGCAGTCTTTGGTGTAAGTAGGTGGTAAATCAATATAACTGCCAAATTTGTATGCTCTCACTTGGAGTCCTGATACTCTCTCACTCTGCAGGATGGTATCTTTTCCAAGCATGGTGGTAAGCTTCAATTTTACTGGAAATGTTGTCGCCTGTAGAGCGTCACTCACTCCTTTATCAATAAACGTGGTATCACTCTGAGAATCCAAAAGCGCATACACCAGTTTCTCACAACTTGGATGTTGTTTTACGGATACCCAAACAGGTACAATCATTGAAGTATACGTATTTCGCTCTTCTCCACTTACACTCAAGGCCACTGTATTCATTGCACCATCAGGATCACTTTGAGTCTGAGTTGCAGAAGATAGGGTCGTTACCATTTTCACAAAGTTGTCATCGTGTAAACTAGTTGGATGCTTCCTTTTGCAGGTATTACAAGTGAGACGATAATGACACTCCTTTGCACTATGACCAGACTTCAAACAACCATAGCAAAGCCTTTTCTCTTGGATAAATTTCCGTTGCTCCTCCAATGATTTGTCGAGAAAGCTGAAACAGTTGTCAAGTTGATGGTTATGCTTCTGGCAAAATATACACAGAATTTTGTTCACTGGTTTGACAACCTTTCGACTCTCGATGTTTGTTTGAGTGGTGAAAACTCTAACTCTGTTTCTCGTGGTGTCTTTCAGCTTTGCCTTTTCAATAACAGGTTCTGCAACATGAAGAGCATGAAATGAGGTAACTGGGTTGCAAGCAATCTCGGCTTCAGCAGACACAAAAGCAGCAAACTCTTTAAAAGTGGGATACTCGTGATTTTTGAAAAGAGATTTTGTGACCTGACGATTCCATCTGCCAATTGCCCAATCGGGTAATTTCAGCACAAGTTTCTGATTTTCTTGGTAATCATTTAAAATTTGAAGGCCTTTGACATGTGACATGGCCCCTTGGCATGCATTCAAAAAGTCAGAGAAAGTTTGAAGACCAATGGCGTCCTTTTGGTGAATTCTGGACCAATTTGCCAACCTTTCTCTGAATGCCTTTTGTATCACGAATGGTTGGCCGTAACGATTGTTCAGTCTGCTCCATGCATCTTGATAGGCTTCGTCATCTGTTCTGAAGAAAGTTCCTTCTAAGGCCTTTCTAGCAGGGCCACTCACATATTTCTTAAGATAAAACATCTTGTCAGCAGGAGAAATTGTTTTCTTGTCAATGAGTGCCACAAAGGATTCCTTAAACTCAATGAAATGAATGGGGTCGCCAGTGAAAACAGGAGGCTCTGGAATCGGCAACTTGCTCATGGTCAAGCCATCTTGAAACGCTTGAACAAGAAGAGGTATATCAGTCGCTGATGCTTGAACTCTCACCTTTTTGGTCTCCTGACATCCCTTTTGAATCACTTCCTGCCTTTTCACATTTGTTTGAGAGATACCTGATTCTGATCCGTCTGCACTGCTACAATCTTTAGACAAATTAGTCTTTCCTTTCTCAACCTCTTGATTGTAGACTTTCAATTTAGCTTGAGCTGCTTTCAGATCCTTTTGCGCCTGAATTTGCTCTAATTCCTTTAACTCGACATCAAGAGCCCTTTTATATTGTTCTTCTAACTGCTTTATCCTTTCCTTTTGCTTTGATTCTTCAAGTAGAACATTATATGCAGCTTGCTTAGCTGCCACCTCTGCTACAGCCTCTACACGTTTGGCTTCTAAGCTTGATGCAGTTGAAAGATGACTAGAGTAATTACTAGTTTTATGACTAACTCGTGAAACCATTGAACCGAAGATTGAATGGGCATATTGATGGTCTAATAAGGTACGAAGACGACTTATTTCCCTTTCACCATCAAAATCTCCATCTACACCTGTCATTCTTTCATAAATGATCTTAATGATGTCAGCTGTAACTGCTTCACAAGCATCCATTTTTCTCCTCATTTCAATAGCAGGCGATACACGCTCTCTAAAGTCATTGTAAGCACTCAAAACTTTGTTTTTGGCCGCCCCCAAAGTATCAACCATGATAGCTAGCTGAGTTCCTAGTGCATCTGCTTTAAGGTGCTCACGTGCACTACAAGCTTCTATTTTCCATTGATTATATAAAGATACAACCCTTTTCTCCTCCTTTTGTTGTTCTTCTTGCTGATATGCTAACATTTTTTCAGTAGGGACATGCGTGCGCTTTGATTGGCATGTACTCTCACTTTGAGCATGATGGCTATCAATTTGCCTATCAGCCTCCGCATCTGCCTCTGATTTGGACATTTTCTCTTACATTTGCAGTTCACAAAATTACATAACATCCACATTTAACATTCAAGTTAATTTTGATAAAGTATGTTCAGCAAATTCACTTTAACCACATGTGCTGAAACATCACCTTTAAATATGCAACTGTTAAATATGTCTTAGTCCATTCATAGGCGATTTACACGCAGCAACGTCCATCACCCTTTAAATCAGGCACAATCAATGAAAGAAAGAGGGGGGAAAAATAATTCTTTCAGAATCATTTTCGTTTCTTTGTCTTTGGTACTCACTGCGATCCACCAAACAATTTGGAACAGTTCACTTCCCTTAAATCGCTCCAACTGCTGCCCCCGTCCGCTGGAACTTCATTTGAAACTTGATCCATTAAAAGAACAAATCACTCAATCCACGACGAGCGCGCCGACATTAACGTCTCTCAAGTCCATCAACCACGGCGTTCCTTGAAGCATCACAGCAGATTGACGATGGCAAGCTTTTACTGTAGCTGCCTGGTTCAAGAAAGATTGGACTCTTTGACTGATGATTCCCACACTTTATTCACTTGTCCGTCATCACGATTAAAAGCACCGTCGGACACCATATTCGTTGAGAATCAACGTAAAAGCTTGTACAAAAGAAAACAAATACCGAAAAATGAATAAAAATCCATCAAAACCAAATAAAGTAAGATTGACTTACACATATTATACAAAGCAAAACAATAAGTAATCTTAATACAAATAATATAAATCCAAACAAAGATAACAGGAAGTCCATAATCATACCTTGTTCTCCATTCAAACCAGGAGCTAAATCCTTTTAAACACCTTGCAAACCGTAAGCCTTTGACACCATGACCATATGTGTATGGGTCTCAATCATATTGAAATGTTTGAACCGTATGCGCGTTATATCCGCTCACATGAGTGAACTTCAAAATAAAAGACCTCCGTTACCACAACACAAATGAGACTCAAAATTAAATACCATACAAAAATTAACAAAACTAAATCATTCAAGAACTATATTATTTGCATATTTTTAAAGCAAACTACATAGTTCTTAACACCATGATACATAGTTTTGTGTAACATTTGCTAAAGTAGCAGAAATAAAATCTGAATGGAAATTAATTATCTATAAATGTGTCAGGATATAGGCAAAGAGGCAGAGGTAAGTGAATCCAAACACAGCTTTATTTTAGGTGGCAAGAGTGTTCAATCAGTTCGGGTGCAGATATGGTGAAGATCACTCGGTGCAGGACAGGCAACAGGTAAGCACAAACACTTCGGGAATGTGGGCATCGGGGAGTAATAGTTCAGTGATACAAATCCTCTCTTTAGGGGCAGTCACTAGCAAACAGGTTCGGAAGACTCACTGGCGGATCGGAGGGATATAGGGGAACAGGCAATATGCACCGGAATCCTGGAGATAATAGAATGAGGACACAGGGGTTAGAGATCTTCAGGTGAGTTAACGTTACCGCAATCTGGATGCATCAGGGGTTTCAGAAGATAGCGATGACAGGTCTGTTCCTGTTGGAGGCTTGACTTTGAACTGAGGTTATGGTGAGTGATTTATAGTGCTACTTGATGAGGTTGCTAATAGTGAACAGGTGTGTGTGATTAGTAATCCGGAGAGAGTGATCGTTGAGTGGAGGGTGGAATCAAGCTTGGTTGATCTCTCACAAAATTAGTTCAATTGTAGCATATTTTACTTTTACTTTGGACAATTTTAATAGATTGATGAATTTTTAATAATGCTTTTTTGAATTTAACCATGTTTTGAATTGTCTCCATATTTAAGCATTTGTAGATGTTCCATTGGCTGTGTCGGTTCTCTGGTGATACTCACTGGAAAAAAAAAATATCTGTTTACTGACACCAAATTATTACGGATTGAGGACAGAGCAGTATCAAGACCAGTGGCAAGAGGTGACGACCCAATGACGGGTAAGACTTGACAATGGCATAAAAGGTTAAGCAACCAAAGCAGGGGCTTCACCGCCCTGGAGACCTGACCAAGAAGGTTTGAAAGGGTTTTAAGGAAGTGGATGAATGCTCTTAGATCAGAAGCATCAACAGGGAGGTCTAGAAAAGGCCTGCCAAAAAAAAAATAATAATTTTAAGTTCCACTGAACCCGACTGCATTTTAAGCATTCTGTCACTGTGTTGTCAGGGGATCATACCCTGTGTAGAGGATTATTTATAGATTGGTTTTGGGGGTAAAGTTTTGAACCGTTGCAGACAAAGGAGTGCTTGACTATTTATAGAAGTATTAAACAAACATGGGAATGTTTGATAATGAATTTAGATTGGAAGATGATTTATTACTTTTACTTATGCTTTAATTGAACTCATGTACATTTTAAAAGTAATGAGGAATGGAAAAGATACATGGTGGTGACTAAAGATTAAGATTGCTTGTCTTGTTTGTTTGTAACAATATAAATGGAATTTATTAAGAAATAGGGTGCAGGGTTGGCTACAATTGGTATAATAATTGAAACAACAATTTGTGAGAGGGGAATAATATAATATTGTCTGTTACCATTGATTAAATAAAAAACCAGATGAAGTACTGATCAATGTAAATGGTCCAATGCAACAGAAAGACCAAACTGGGAGGAAATTGATTCCTCCAATGATATGTTATATATTTGATCATTCTTTTATTGATTTAATACTCTGAATTACTCTGATGTAGTCTGAAACTATGAAAAACAGCTTAGCTTGCAGGGAAAATTAATTCATGTGATACAGACATTGAGAGACCTTGGGAAACAGGAGGAAATGAAATGTATGTGATAAGTGAATGAGTAGGGAGTTTTAAGATAAGGAACACCTGGAGGAGGCAGAGGACCCATGTGTTATTTAGTGCTAGAAATGAGATGCAACAAATGTATGTGAGTGTGCCCACATTTACTAGCTTACAAGAAAGTGTGTAGCAAATGACTGTAATAAGGGAAATCATTTAATATATTAATCAAATGAATGCAGAAAGTAATGATTTTTAGTTAATATAAAACATGTAACCATATGAGGTGATTACAGTGTCCTTTATGCATATAAAATGAAATAGTCATGCTGTTGCCATCATTGAAGCAAGTTAGGACAGGATGACCCGCTGAAGGAGAGAAGGTGGAAAGCAATTGCTGCCTACAATACCAATGAATAAGACATATTAATGTGGATGTTATTACTGACATACTTGGGACAAGTGTTGCCCCCAATGACTGGGCCTACCAGAGAAACGTCCCAAGAAGGACCAGGATCACCAGATGAACAATTCTAAGAAAGCATACTGCAGAGTGGGTTCCCTACAATCAGCCTTGGGGATCTTGGTTGGCCTTTCCAATGAAGCTGACCTAAAACTAAATACTCCAGAAAGTGAATTCAGAAAGTACAGAGCACTTGACGGACTGTATTGAAGTAACTATGAATATGGACTTCCCAACGATGAATTCGAGGCAAGATTCAGACAAAGAAGAGCAGCAAGCACAAAACCAAGAACCCGAGGAAGAAGAAGATCAGCAGGAACCGGCTAGAGAATCTGAAGAAAGAGAAGAGGAAGTAGAAGAAGGACAAAAGCAAGTAGGGGAAGAGCACGCTGCGGCAGAAAGAGGGATTGAAGTAAGTGCCGCAGTAGAGCAGGAAAGCATAGAAAGTGAGACGGAAGTACACGTCACAGAGGAACAGGACCAGGAAGGTGAAGAAGGAGAAAGACAAGAAGAAAGTGATCGTCCTGCTTGAAACAGATACAGAAGCAACTGAAGGAAATGAAACAGGCCAACAAGCGCAGTCGTTCGATGAAGCGTTGTGGGACATGGAGGAAAGAATGGAAGCTCAAGGAGGTATTAGTGTGGATGATGCTGTTACTAACATATTTGGGACAGGTATTGCCTCCCATACAGGGCCTACCGGAGAGGAGATCCAGGAAGGCCCAGACTCTCCAGGCGAAGGACCATCACAACGACCATGGTATGATGAATTTCCTACAATTGACATCTCAGACCTTCAATATTATTCCCCCGAATGAGCAGAGACTAGATAACATAGCATGAGAAATCAGAAAGAAGCGAACGCCTGGATCACTAAACAAAGGTGAATGCGAAAAGCAAAGAATCTGGATAAGCAATTTGGCCAAGCAGAACAAACCGAATAATCCGCCTCAAAAGACACCTGACAAAATAATCACCCAAAGACTGAAAAAGCCAATACATTTTGAAAATGATATGGAACCCATAGAGTCAGCAGGAACAGAGGAACTATTAGAACAAGAAAATCAAAATGACTGGTATAAATGGGCCAGATATACAGCTAAGCAAGCAAAAATGACAAACTGTGTAATGTGCTCGCCCTCTCCATTGAAAAAATTGTTCTGCCCAGCAGCATATTTGGCATTCTTGGGTCATCCGGAATATGATAAATATTATAAGATGATAGGGTGGGGAGATGAATGAAGAAAATTAGACGTACGTCTGGATAATGAGAAAAAAGAAAGCCCATTATCATATACAATAAATCGACAACTGGAGTATGAATGTTTTAACAAAACTAAAGGAAAACAAATGTTGGACTATTTAAGGGCAATTGCACAGAAATATGGTGTAATACTTCCCAAGGAAGGAGGACAGGAAACAGGTCTTCACCACAAGGTAAGCTTTTTAATTCCCTTTTGTTTCGTACAATCTCACTATCACACATACAATACAGTACAATGCCAAACACTGAGTTCGCTTGTCATCTCTCTCTCCCTTGGGGCCCCTCTCGCTGCCTTTTTATGCCGCTCTCCTCGTACTCACTGAAATTAGAGACAGGTGTTAGACATAATTTAGCTCAGGTGTAAGCGCCCTTACCGCTTTTCTCTCCCGGATGGGCGCTTGACCACGCCCCCGCTGCCACATACCCCCACCGCCCGACTCATCCGGCCTGCCTACCACTCCCCCCCATTTCTGGAGAGGAAGTCGGCGACAGCCATCTGCACCCCCGGTCTGTGGACCACCTTGAATTTAAAGGGCTGGAGAGCTAGATACCAACAGGTGATCCGGGCGTTAGTATCTTTCATGCGGTAGAGCCACTGGAGTAGGGCGTGATCCGAGCAGAGGGTGAAGGCCCGCCCCAGCAGGTAGTATCGGAGGGTGAGGACCGCCCACTTGATGGCCAAACACTCCTTCTCCACGGTGCTGTACTTAGTCTCCCTTAAGGAGAGCTTACGGCTAATGTACAGCACCGGGCGCCTCCGCCTCCACCACCTCAGAGTACGGCCCCCAGCCCTCTGTCTGAAGCGTCCGTCTGTAATACAAAAGGGAGAGAGAAGTCAGGTGCATGAAGAAGCGGCCCCCCACAAAGTGCGGCTTTAATCTGCATAAACGCCTGTTGGCACTGCTCCGACCACTGGACCGGATCTAGAGCCCCCTTTTTAGTGAGGTCAGTCAGCGGGCTGGTGACGTCCGAATAATTAGGCACAAACCTTCTATAATAGCCAGCCAGCCCCAGGAACTGCCTCACCCCCTTTTTGGTCTTAGGTCTAGGGCAAGTCGCTAATCGCTCTTATCAATTTGGGGACGCACCTGGCCATGACCCAAGTGGAACCCCAGATACCGTACCTCCACCGCTCAATCAGCACTTCTTAGGGTTTGCTGTGAGCCCGCCCGCACGCAGCGATCTCAGGGCGGCCCTCAGATGTTGCATGTGCCGCTGCCAATCATTGCTATAAATGATTATATCATCTAAATAGGCAGCGGCGTACACGGTGTGTGGTCTGAGGATCCGATCCATGAGGCGCTGAAGCGTGGCGGAGCCCCAAACAAACCAAAAGGAAGCGTCACAAATTGGTGTAATCCAAGCGGTGTAGTGAAGGCTGTTTTCTCCACGGGACATTGGTGTCAAGGGGATCTGCCAATAACCCTTTGTTAAATCCAAGGTCGAATAAAATCGAGCCGTACCTAACCCGATCGAGCAGTTCATCAACACGGGGCATTGGAGTGCGCATCAAATTTAGACACCGCGTTGACTTTTCTGTAATCCACACAGAATCGAACAGACCCATCACTCTTGGGAACAAGAACAACCGGGCTGGACCAATCACTGTGGGATTCCTCTATTACGCCCATATCAAGCATCGCATCTAATTCCTCCCGTACTGTTTTCTTTTTATGTTCGGGTAAGCGATAGGGGCGGCAACGCACCACCGCGCCTGGCTCGGTCTCGATGTGGTGCTGTATGATGTCTGTACGGCCCGGTAGAGGGGAAAACACATCTGCAAATTCCTTTTGTAATTCGGAAACCTCCGTGAGTTGACGCGGTGAGAGGTGGTCTCCACAAGTAAGCGGAGTGTTAAGGTTGTAGTTTTTGTTTACCTCCGGTCCGAGCTCCGCCCTCTCCGGAACTTCCGTGACCAACGTCACAGAGGCCGCCTCCTCCCTCCACAATTTCAGGAGGTTGAGGTGATAAATTTGACGTGCGCCCCCTCTATCGGTACGTTTAACTTCATAATCGAGATCCCCTACTCGTCGTGTGACCTCAAAGGGTCCTTGCCACTTGGCGTGTAATTTAGAGCTCGATGTTGGGAGTAATCGAGTACCTTATCTCCGGTGCAAATTCCGTGAGCCGAGCACCCCTGTCATACAGCCGGCGTTGGCGTTCTTGAGCTTGGAGCAAATTCTCCTGTGTTAGTCAGCCCCAGTGTGTGGAGTTTTGCTCTAAGATCGAGAACGAACTGAATTTCATTTTTGCTATTAGAAGGTCCCTCCTCCCAAGCTTCGCGGATGACGTCAAGGACACCGCGAGCGTCGCCCGTACAGCAGCTCAAACGGGGAGAACCCTGTGGAGGCTTGTGGGACCTCTCGTACTGCAAACAACAGGGGTCTAGCCACTTATCCCAATTTCTCGCGTCATCGGGTATGCAATTTACTGAATCATGTTCTTGAGCGTTTTATTAAATCATTCCACTAGGCCATCCGTCTGCGGATGGTAAACGCTAGTGCTGAATCGATTTAATGCCCAAGAGCTCGTAATGTTCGCGAGTGTTCGTGACATAAAAGTCGTGCCTTGATCGGTGAGGATTTCTTTCGGAATCCCCACCCGGAGATTATCTTGAAGAGTGCCCCTGCAACACTACGTCGCGGAGATGTTGCTCAGAGGCACTGCTTCCGGATATCGCGTCGCGTAATCCACTAGGACTAACACGAAGCGATGTCCACGTGCTGACCATTCTAATGGCCCGACGAGGTCCATCCCAATTCTTTCGAAGGGGACCTCGATTAATGGTAGAGGGCGCAATGGTGCTTTTGGGGTGGCCGGTGGGTTTACCAGCTGACATTCACGGCACGCCGCACACCACCTGCGGACGTCACCGCCAATGCCCGGCCAATAGAAACGGGCTATTAGACGGAGAAGTGTTTTCCGTTCCCCTAGGTGACCGGCCATAGGATTATAGTGAGCCGCCTGGAAAACCATTTCCCGGCGGCTCCGTGGAATCAATAATTGTGTTACTTCCTCCTTTGTTTGAGCGTCCTGCGTCACTCTATATAACCGATCTCTAATCATGGCAAAGTATGGGTATGCAATGGCGATGCCCGGCCGGAGCTGTTGACCATCAATTACTCTCACTTGGTCAAGAGCATGTTTAAGGGTTTCGTCCCGCGACTGCTCTAGAGGGAAGTCCCCCTCAGGGAATTCCCTGAGAGGAGGGGTGGCCACCTCGCCCCTTCCCTCGTCATTCCGAGCAGCCGAGGACGGTCCCGGCTCCGCCTCCCCCGCCAAAGCATCGCACTGGCCTGCGGGATGTCGGAGACCCGCACCACCGTCCCCACCTCCATCAGCGGACACTGATCCCGGAAGTGGTCCGGGTCTCCGCACCTCCAACAGGCTGGCCCAGGCGTTGCGGCCGCACTTGTGCTGGCGGGCGCCCCCACCTGAGGAGGAGAGCGGCTGAATGACGGGGAATGGGAGGGTACATTCTCCCAAGGCCGGGAAGCTGGTCTCTGGAACCCTCCACGCCTGCGCGGGGCAGGAACGGGCCCTGGGGAGAGAACATAGGGGAGGGGGCGAGGGCAGGGGCAGACACAAGGGAAGGGGAAAGAGAGAGAGACGAAGAAGAGGGCTTGTCCGCCCTCGGGATCGCCGCCAAGTGGTCCTCCGCCAACCGAACAGCTTCCTCCAGCGACGCCGGGCGATGGCACTGGACCCACCCCGCCGTCTTCCAAGGCAGCCGTTGAACGAACTGTTCCAGTACCACCTGGTCGATTACTCCCTCGACGTCGCGGTCCCCCGCGAGCAGCTACCTCCGACAGGCGTCCCGGAGCCGTTGAGCGAACGCGAACGGACATTCCTAGTTTCATGCCCCGGAAGAGCTGGCGATTCTCTTCCGGGCTCCGACCGACCCGCTGCAGAATAGACCTCTTCAGATCGGTGTAGTCCAGGAGGTTCGTCGCCGGCAGCTGCTGTGCCGCAACTTGAGCTTCCCCGGACAGGAGGGGAATCAGGCGGGCTGCCCACTGTTCGCGGGGCCAGCCCCAGATTTCTGCTGAGTGCTTGAACAAATCGAGGAAGGCCTCAGGATCATCTGCTGCCCCCATCTTCTGTAGCATGGGGGGGGCAGCGTAGCGCGGGTGTCCGGGGTCGCGGTTGTGGCTGACGCATCCTCCTGGCTGAGGAGGCTCCGGATGGCGAGCCGGTCCTCTGCCTGAGCCCGCATGATTTCGAAAAACCGGCGATCTTGGTCTTGCCGGAGCTCAAGCAGGGATTGTTGGTGGCCTTGATGCAGCGTCGCGAGGGACTGGAGGACTTCTGCCAGCTGGGAGGACTCTATGGGGCGACCACTTTCCATGTTTCCTTTGAATTCCCGGGTTTTCGGCACCAGTGTAATACTTCCCAAGGAAGGAGGACAGGAAACAGGTCTTCACCACAAGGTAACCTTTTTAATTCCCTTTTGTTTCGTACAATCTCACTATCACACATACAATACAATACAATGCCAAACACTGAGTTCGCTTGTCATCTCTCTCTCCCTTGGGGCCCCTCTCGCTGCCTTTTTATGCCGCTCTCCTCGTACTCACTGAAATTAGAGACAGGTGTTAGACTTAATTTAGCTCAGGTGTAAGCGCCCTTACCGCTTTTCTCTCCCGGACGGGCGCTTGACCACGCCCCCGCTGCCACATATGGCATTTAGATGATGAAATGTTTTTTTTTTAATGATAATGTAATTAGGTTTAGTGGACCGCAATATGCAACAGCAACATTAGGACAAAATTATACTGCGAACATAACTCCAGGATGTCTAGGTGTAGTTGTCGGTCATTGCCGTACAGGATGTGAAAATCAAACTTTAGTATCTCCTGCAAGAAAAATCCATGAGGAACAAACGGAAACTATAGCGGACTATTTTTGGTTATGTGGGAGAGGTCAATTGAAACCCGCACTACCTAAAGGCTGGAAAGGACTGTGCGTTAGAGTAAGGCTAATACAAGAAGTAACTATCTTAGAATGGGACCCCTCTGAAATCCAAACTGCACCAAAACCTTTAGTCCACAACAAAGCAAGGGTGAAAAGAGCGTACACCCCAGATCCTGATGTCTACATGGATACAATTGGCCAACAAAGAGGAATACCTCAAAAATTTAAAGCTAGAGATGAGATTAAATCAGGCTTTTGAGTCAGTGTTCCTATGGGTAACTCCCAACAAAAATGTAGAATGGATTAATTATATTTTCTATAACCAACAGAGATTTATAAACTATACTGACGAGGCACTGGCGGCATTAGGAGACCAATTAGCAGCCACTAGTAAAATGGCATGGCACAATCTTCAAGCACTGAATTGGTTACTAGCAGATAAAGGAGGAGTATGTGTTATATTCGGAGCAGATTGCTGTACATACATACCAAATAATACATCTCCAGAAGGGGCTTTTACCCAGGCAATGAAGAAACTGCATGACCTGCGAAAGGAAGTTAAATCTAATGCAGGTAGAGATCAGTTTGTTGGGACATGGTTTGATTATCTTTTTGGTTCATGGAAGCTTGGGCTAATGAAAATAGGAATAATAATAGTTATAGGACTGACCCCATTTGCATTATTGTTTTGTTGTATTATACCAATTCTGAGATCAATAATGACTAGAACAGTGGCTAAACAAATGGTAACTGTTTCAGTGCTACCACCGGGAACAGGGCTAGAAGCTAGGTACTGTACCATTGGGCCAGGATTGGATGAACTTGATGAGATTTACTGAGAAGCAATCCAGAAACAACACTGGAATTTAAGGGGAATTTTATTTTTGAACACTTTTCTCATGTTTTTGATGGTAAGGGAGATAACATGACTATTGTACTTTCATTTTACATAACAGAATAGATAGCAACTCAAGAAAGGAGTTAGAGGGTGTTTTGTTTGTTATTTTTGACATATTCCCCTATTACTCTCAATGTAACCAATTAATTATAATGATTAATGGAGTATATCTTTATTACAATGTACCTAATCAAATAGATGTAGTATTGCTGATGATTATGTTTAAGAAAAATATGGATGTGAAATACTTGCCAAGAGAAGACATGTGAGGAACATATGTGAAGAAAGGAGCGACGAGCACCTCAGTGCTTGGCTGCAAGAGCAAATAGACTCAACTGGTGGTTTAAAAACCCGCTGTCTGCTCCAACACACCACCAGATAGCGCTCCAGGCTACCGGAATTGTCTGTGAGTTCCTCTGGCAACGAAGGATGAATATTACTATGTTACTTTTACTAGTGTTTTGTTAAGCATATATATATATATATATATATTCTACTTAATGGATAATCAATTGTACTCTACATCATGCAATGCTTCACATTTGCATGCACATGCTTATTACAAATGAGTTGATTTTTGTTACCCACCCCCAGGAACAGTGCTAGCTAGAGGACTGGGATCTTTTACTCCTTCCTAGCCAAGTGTGGAGGGAGAGGTTTGGTCCCAAGTTCTGCAGAGTGCAGCCCCATAAAGATGGCATTGGATAGTGGAATGAGTGGCCTACTTTGGCTACATGATGAAATGGGACAGGCTGGCTTGTGTGACTGCACTCTGGGTTGAGAGAAATAGAGTGTGAGACTTTTATAAGGCTCAGAGGTGGGAGTATATAGTATATTTTTCAATAATCTAGTATGTTTTTATATATTTTCAATATTCTAGTATATTTTTATATATCAAAATACTTATATGAGTTTCCAGGCCTTTGTGTGACCCAGGAGAGAGCATATGAGGTTACTAAAAGTGTTGATGCTGCAGAGAACACAAAGAATGGTATATAACCTTGAAAAACAGGTGTATTTCTTCAAAAACAAAATGTGTTTCTGTTAATCAATAGTATTCTGATGTGAGTCCTTGGTGTGTTTCCTTTGTGCTGGCACGCATCTTTGCAGCTGTGGTGTGCCTCAGTAAAATACAGGAGGCATTTCCTACAAAGATACTTTTAATCAGTTATTATATGAATGGTGTCTTGTTCTAATGAGCTGAATGTATGATATCTTTGCAGCTGGTGTTTTCTTTCAAATAATAAAGTGTATGAGCAAGCAAGGCTGTCTCATTGTGGGAATGCGCTGAAAATGTAGGATAAAGATAAAAAGTATGTGATGAGGACATGGCTGTTTACGCAGGTGTTTCTAGGAGTTGATGTACTCTGTCCATGAACTGTAACATGAGGTCAAGATATGAGAGGCTACCAAAGATACATGTTTCTTTTTCTTTTTAATAGATAGGCGAGGGATCTCCCACCAATATTTAATTAACAAAGGACGTAGAACATTGGAGGGAAAGAAACAAGGCAGTGACCTTGTTAGTCAGAGATGGTGGGTAACAAGATAACAAAAAGGTATATAACTGAGAACTTAGAAAAATGAGTCAGAACGGACAGCTGACCGGTCTCATGTTTGTTGGTGTTCAATAAACTACAACTTTGGCATCTGGAACTCAAGACTCCGAGAGTTTTCTTACAACTTAGAGAGATTCATCGTGATTTTCCACGACAACCGCTGCTGACCAGAAGCATCATTTACTGTTAAAAAGTACTTAAATATTTATATTTTTGCACCAAAATCGATCGTGTAACTTTTAGAAGACATTAATTGAACCGCTGGAGTCGTATGGATGATGTTTATAATGACTGTCTGTGATTTTTGGAGCTTCAAAAGAGAAATCTCCATCCACTTGCATTTTAAGGACCTGCTGAGATATTTTTATTTGTCTGTTGTGTAAGTTTGAGCTGTTTTCTGCCCTTCTGAATCACAAATCCTGTTCATTTCTTTGATCTTCTGTGAATCTGTGTTTTCTTACAGGAGGATGAAAGAGAGAATGAGACTCATGTGATGAATGTTGAAGGACAGGGAGAGAGAGAGGAAGCAACTGAATGACTCGACAACAGTTTGTGCATCAGATGCATCATGAAGTGTCATTCATTAATGGTGTGTTACATAAGTGGAGTGTGTGTAAGAAGGGGGCGTGATGTGTGTTACATAAGTGGAGTGTGTGTATGAAGGGGGCATGATGTGTGTTACATAAGTGGAGTGTGTGTAAGAAGGGGGCATGATGTGTGTTACATAAGTGGAGTGTGTGTATGAAGGGGGCTTGATGGGGCTATTTATACTGTAGATATCGATCGGGAATTCCTGCTGCTGTTCAGGTATAACGCTGCTCTGATCGAGGATCAGTTTTCCCACCTCAAATCCAAACCTCACTTACTATTGAGAAAAGGAAATCTGACTCGAGATCAGTGGCTGCAGTTGTATTTATCTTCCATATGAGTCAGCACTGAGATTACTTGATCATAAATTCATCAGACTCGTGTCTTTCTGGGCTTGTGTCATCATTAATAGGAAGAATGTAACAATGTCTTGCCATCATCGAGCAAAAAAACACACAGCGAGTAAATAAGAGGACCTTCATTTTCATCAGATGTTCTGGAAATATGAAAATAAAAGTGATCTGTTCTACTGCATCTTGTTATTTTTTATTGGCTGTTCTCATTCTTCCATACTGCATTAGCGCCATCTACTGTGTGTAATGATCAGAGACTTTTATATACTTCCCCAATCTTATCAGACTAAAAGCTCCCAGAATATTCCTTCGATCAGATTTCAACTTTTAAGATACTGTAATAGTTTATTACTATGTGACAGGGCGGGGACATGATCATACACACCCGGTCCTTTATAAGGCTAATCAAGCCTCCGAGAGGGATAAAGGTCGACTGTGGAAGATTGTGCGGGTGAGAGATTGTTTACAGACATGTCCGTCATGTGTGTGATTTTGTCTTTTAAGTTTATCATTAAAATATGATTTATATTACCAAGCCAGTTCTCGCCGCCTCCTTTCCAATGAACTGCGTTACACACTCCTATTGTTGGATTCATTTTTTAAGAAGAAGAAGAATTTATACACATACATATATTCATATGCACTTGAGATAAAACAAAAGACAAAGAAGTGATCATGCATGTGAACTGGTCCCCAAAGAAGCTATTTAAAGCTTATACTCGGGGGCCATGACAATCAAAAAAAAAAAAAAAAAAACAAGAAAAAAAAAAAAATTGTTGCTCTTCTTTCTTCTGTAATTCTTCTTCTAATTAGTTTCTTCTGCATATTCTTTACAGTGTATTATTACATGTTCTACTGACTCCTAAACCGCACACCAGCTGCAGAACCCTGTTGCATGTTTTCATTAAATACATTATTTAACCCTGTATGCCCCAATCTGAGTCTCGATATAATGCAATCTTCTTTCCTTCTTCCCCGATATCCTTCCTCTACAGACCAATAGTTGTACTGAATATAAATGTCTTCCCTTTTCCTCATTATCCCAACAGTATTCCCACTTTTGCATTATTTTCTCTTTCATCATTGCTTTTTTTTCCCCAATTTGTCTGTTTCTTCATATCCTGTCACTCCTACATGAGCAGGTGCACATTAAAATGGTGTTTCCTGTTTGATTGTTGCGTATTATATCAAATCTGGAGAATCTCCGCCACTATGTCTTGTCAAATATCAGAATATTGAGCATCCAAATAAAGCTGAACTAGAGTCTGAACCAATGATGACATTCTTATAAATGATCATATTTTCCCAGTTGTGGGTTTTCTTCCATTTCCTTTTCTTCTTTACTGCTTTTATACATTTCTCATTCCACCATGGTCTATCCTCTCCATCCTCTTTACTTTTGTCATATTTCTGCAGCATTATTTATGGATTTCACTGATCTATTCTTCTTTCTTCATTAATCTTGATTCTTTCCAATCCTTCCACACTCATTATCTTAAATGTTTCCCAATTGGCTTTCTCATTCTTCCATTTTCCTGCATTTCCTTGTTTTCCCTTCCTTATCTCTCTATGATTGTACTTATTACTGGGTAATGATCACTTCCAATTGTACATTTCTTTAAACTTCCCAGTTCATTATTCCTCCTAATGTACTTGATACAAGTGTTAGATCCAGTGTTGACTCTAATCCTGATTTCACATCCACCCGTGTACTATTCCCATCATTTAAGCATACCAAGTGTTTCACTCGGGCAAGCCTCGATGACTTCTACAGCCAACAAATGTGACCAGCCTTCGAAATGAGACAATGTCCGACACAGACTGAAACCAGACAGGAAGTCTGGACCCATCACCATACTCCAGACATGAAACAACTCACTCCTTACCAGAAAATCTGATATACACATATTACTAATGTATCTCTAACATGAACGTGACATTATTTGCTTGTTAGACGCTGTTAATCAGCTGTAATTTACAAAGTTTTCTATAAATTTTCAGTCAAAGTCAAATGTTAAGATCTTACTCATTTACAAATGTTTATTTTTGGTGTTTGGCTGCTGTCCTGTGCTCAGATGAGTATTTATAACAACCTATTGGGCAAAGAAAGAGGATCATTCATACTTTGAACACAAGATGGCGCTCTCTGCTTAGTGTGCAACTTTTATGATGCATCCTTTCACACTACGAACACTTCCTGTATTTGTCTCCTGCTGAAGTATTAACATTTACCAAATATGTCCAATAGATAACCAGAGCAAAACATGCAAAATAATAATTGATGTGTTTCACGAGCTACAAAGAGACACAAAAATAACTTTATAAGCAAATAGTTGCATATTATTGGATCTTTTTCTCCAGAATCTATATTTCAGTATTTCTTGTCTGTGTGATTTCGCTCTGCATTTGCATAAAATTGAACTTTTCTCAACTTTTTCTGTGTCTTGTTTGGAAAGACGCGTCTTCAGGGAATTTTTTGCATTCCCAATAAAAAAATAAATAAATGAGATAGCCTCGATGACGTATGTGGCCGACAAATGCGTCCTCACGCATTTGTCGGCCACATACGTCATCGAGGCTATCTCATTTATTTATTTTTTTATTGGGAATGCAAAAAATGTGCATGTAAATTAAATGCATTGACAATAGATTAAAAAAGAAAAGAAAAAGAAAATAAATTGAGGACACATCCTTCACACATCACGTCGCTTGACACGCCCACATCCTTCCGCTAACGGTCACTTTCGCTCGTGTCACCGGAAGTCGCCAGCTCTCATTGAAAACAGCTACAAAATCGCTGACAGTGTGAACGGGGCTTTAGTCAGCTGCTATGATAGTGAAATTCTGGTCAAACACATCCTGTTTTCTCTGTAAAAACACCCGTCTGAGCGGTGGGTCCCCTGAGTATTTCGTGATATCCGGTGTGTACTCTCCTCTGTCATGTTAAATGTTTATATTTCCCAAAGTGGACACGCCAGTATCAATAGTATCAGGTAAGTGTGTGTGTCATCACTCAGTCAGTTGTGTCTCTCTGCTGTGATTTGCCTTAATGCTGAAGCTGTGAGTTTAACTGTATTTCCCAGCTATGATGTAGTAATCCGATGACTTCATGTCACAAGGAGAAATTAAACGACACATCTGTGCTGCTCTTATAGTTTAGAACGGCTCAAACACAAGCGGAGTGACACAAACAGTGAAGCGTTCGAGTGCTGATGTTCTGAAATATCAGCACTCATGAAACATCTCTTGTCCAATCAGATTCGAGGACAGAAACTGTTGTATAAAAAGGAAAAGTACACCCAAATTCTGTCATTTACACTCAAACCATCCCAACTTTCTTCCATGTCAGATCAACAACCCTGTTCATGCGGTATTTAAAACAGTCTGTGAATATATTAAACAAGTTTAAAGTTAAACACACTGGCGGCATTGCAGTGACTAAAATATTTCCGCTGGAACAAACATACTCACCACGTTCAACAACATACAATAATTTAAACTTACATCTGAACAATGTAATTTGGTTTGTCACCGCAACCAACATGATCCGATCTGTTTATATCGTCACAATGTGACTATGTGAACTGGGTTGAACTGTTCAGGAGAATTAACCAAACAAATACAGTAAAAACTCAAATTAACAATACGAGCAATTTCTTTAGATGTAAAAAGTATGATTTTATCATATGATTAAAGGTAAAAATTGATTTATTAAAGATTTATTGCAGTACACTTAAACATCTTGCTGACAGTTTAAAGTGCACAAACAACAAGACCGAGATAATAATACAAACATAGAATAAAATAAAGTGAATAAGAGAATATAACTATATATAAAACACACAATAAGACTTATATACATCCATACAAACATACAAATAAACATCTGTTATATACAGTAAACATGTCATTTCCAAAAGTCTCTGCATGACCCACATGAATAAATCAAACTACGGTGATTTAAAAACATTTTACAGAGAAAATCAGTTCCAGAAGAAACACTAGATTTAAAGGCAATATTTATAATTTATGTTCTTGATTTGACTGCAGGTTTTATATCATATTTTATAGTGCGCATTGTCGAGTCATTCAGTGGCATCGTCTCTCTTTTCCTGTCCTGCCCCATTCATCAAATTATTCTTCTGCACTTTGACATCCTGTAAGAAAACATGAATTACAAATAGTGAAGTGTAATTTTGTCATATCAGTAATTATATTTACATGAATAAAATTGTAATTCTTGATATCAAAAATGACATTTCAACCAGTAAAAATATAATTCTCATTTTATTTTCACTTTCATTCACTCCTGAAACTCAATTAAAGATATCGAATTAATTCACTAGTTGGAATTCCAGTTGTTCATATCAGGAATGATTACTAGTAAAAATCATTTTCGATGTCTGTAAAACGACGGTGATTACTAAGAAAAACTTCAAAGTAATCAATAATAATAATAAATAAATACATTTATATTTATTCATTTGGCAGAAGCTTTTATCCAAAGTGGCTTTCGAAGAAGAACTTACAAGTCTTCAGTCAAATAATACAATATAGTTCATTATATTTATTAAAATGAGACTCTGTCTACACTGGACACGAACGGTGCATTGCATCAAAAGCTGAAATACCAAATCTATCATGTTGAAATACATTTACAGATATAAAAAGGCAGATGTCAATGTATACGCCATTTACACCTCAGTGCATATAGTGTCAGATACTATTTACACCTCAGTGCATATAGTGTCAGATACTATTTACACCTCAGTGCATATAGTGTCCGATACTATTTACACCTCAGTCCATATAGTGTCCGATACTATTTACACCTCAGTGCATATAGTGTCAGATACCATTTACACCTCAGTGCATATAGTGTCCGATACTATTTACACCACAGTGCATATAGTGTCAGATACTATTTACACCTCAGTGCATATAGTGTCAGATACTATTTACACCACAGTGCATATAGTGTCAGATACTATTTACACCTCAGTGCATATAGTGTCAGATACTATTTACACCACAGTGCATATAGTGTCAGATACTATTTACACCTCAGTGCATATAGTGTCAGATACTATTTACACCACAGTGCATATAGTGTCAGATACTATTTACACCTCAGTCCATATAGTGTCCGATACTATTTACACCTCAGTGCATATAGTGTCAGATACCATTTACACCACAGTGCATATAGTGTCAGATACTATTTACACCTCAGTGCATATAGTGTCAGATACTATTTACACCTCAGTGCATATAGTGTCAGATACTATTTACACCTCAGTGCATATAGTGTCAGATGCCATTTACACCTCAGTGCATATAGTGTCAGATACCATTTACACCTCAGTGCATATAGTGTCAGATACTATTTACACCTCAGTGCATATAGTGTCAGATACCATTTACACCTCAGTGCATATAGTGTCAGATGCCATTTACACCTCAGTGCATATAGTGTCAGATGCCATTTACACCTCAGTGCATATAGTGTCAGATGCCATTTACACCTCAGTGCATATAGTGTCAGATGCCATTTACACCTCAGTGCATATAGTGTCAGATGCCATTTACACCTCAGTGCATATAGTGTCAGATGCCATTTACACCTCAGTGCATATAGTGTCAGATACCATTTACACCTCAGTGCATATAGTGTCAGATACCATTTACACCTCAGTGCATATAGTGTCAGATGCCATTTACACCTCAGTGCATATAGTGTCAGATACCATTTACACCTCAGTGCATATAGTGTCAGATACTATTTACACCACATTTAAACACTAACATACAGTATATGAGTGTCACTGCAGTGTGTTTACTTATAGTCACTCACACACACACACACACACACTACATTAACCCTTACCCCTAAACCTTACCATACCGTAGAAAAATAAACAGTTTCACCATGGTAATTTACAGTAAACACAAAATGAATCATGGTTACTATATTATCACCATATTACATCAGTCTTTTATTTCTTAGTGCAACAAGCTCACAGACGGCCAATTAATTGACTTGGTGTTCAATCTAAAGGTTAATTTGATTGAAATATTACATTTAATACAGTTTGCTCTGAATAATATTGTCCACAAATTCTCTTTTCACTACGACAGTCTCCAAACACTTGATGATGTTTTTACCCAGTTAACGCTGTCAATCGTGACTAAAGTCTGGAGGAATATGTGTGTTAAACCGTCTAAAACAAAAGACGATTGATCGAGTTTGACTTCGATTTGACACGTGATCTCATCAAACAATCTAACATGCAACAACTGTAAAACACAGAAAATAATCTCTGAGACGCTTCAGATGAAATCAAACTGATCTGAATCTGTTGTAAATTCAGAGACAGAAAGATGTAATGCACATACTGAAGTATCTTACCTGATCATTGTTCTGCGTCTCCATATCTGTTGAATAAAAACTCAATTAAACACATTTTATTGTCAGTTAGTTTTGAGTATGTTCACATATTTAAAGACTCTTTTTACCCATTTAATCTCAAATTTCCCTCTTTTATATCAGCTGTATGTAATACTTGCCATTTTGTCCTCTTAGTCTTGAGCTCTTACAGCGATAATAAATCACATCAGCAGTTACAGCGACAACCAGAACAACAACAGCAACACCAACAGCAGCACATATTCCTGCTACAGCACCAGAAGACAGACCTGAATCTGGAGTTTTTATGTCTGATACTGTAATGATGAAGAGAGACAGTCATTAGTGTCACTGAATGTGATCATCATCAGCTCTTTATAACAACTGAAGATCTGATTATCTGCATTAAATGATGAAATCGTCCTCACCGCTGACATTAACACTGAAGCTCTTTACGCTGACGCTGCTGCTGATACTGCTGCTGATCTCTAGTTGATAAAGTCCAGAGTCTGTAGTTCTGCTGTTTGTGATAGTGAGATCTCCAGTCTGATGGTCAATCTTCAGTCTGTCTCGGAATCTCTCAGCACCTTCATCACACGTCACATCTGTACAGCTCTTACTGGGATCTTCATTCATTTCAGCTATACGAGTGTCATTGAAATACCACGTCATCACAACATCTCCCTGTTTTACAGTATCATCAGTGTGTAGAGTGACAGAATCTCCTTCAATCACCAACTTTATCTTCATTTCAGCAGCAGACACTCCTGAAACACACATGAACAGTTTCTTCTTTTGGGTGAATAAACCTCCACCATAGTAGAGGACAGAACAACAATTGTACTGAATCTTACCCACAAATGTGCTGTTAAAGAAAAAGCAACTGCACCCCATGAAATCACCAAGATTGTTTTTGAACATTTTAGGACAGAGAGAAATGACACTGAATGTACATTCTGTAATGATATATAGAGCATAAATAAATATTAATGTCAATTTCTTGTGTACAAATGTTCTACAAGCCTACTTTTCTCACATCCATATAAAACCAGTGTCTAAAATCAGAGTGCACCCAATTAGAGGAATCATGTGCAAATTAGTAGAAATTAATTTCGACTCATCCCTCTTTTTTTCAAAAGAGCAAACATTTTCGTTTTTAACAGTGAGGCAATTACAATATATGTGAATTTGTGGAGAGTTTAAAGGTAGAAATGTGAAGCTTGTAATTTTGCAATTTTTTGACACAAAAAAAGCACTTACATGAATTATTCTATTAAAACTCATGTACTACTTGAGATGGAAAGTTCTCAGATTTCAAAAAAGCATCGTTGCTTTTGTGGAATTACAGGGTTTATAAATAAAAACAATTTTATATCGTTGTGTATGATCTGAAGAAAGAAAAATTTTTTTTTTTTTACCTGAATACAAATTACAGTTGAAGTCAGAAGTTTACATACACTTCATGTATTGTCATTCAATTAATTTTTTTTTTTTAACCACTCCATAGACTTCATATAAGCAAACTATAGTTCCTCGTCTGTCGCTCACTTCGACGTTGTGTCTTTTGAGTGCCGAATATGCCTCTGATATATGAAAAAAGGCCAATGAGAAGTTGGGAGACAGTATTTGCATACCCCGCCCCCGGACATACGGGTATAAAGGCGAGGAAATACTGAGTTCATTCAGAAATTTTCTTCGGAGCCGATGGTAGTGCATGCACTGTTCCTGTTTTCCTCTGACGCTCTGCATGCTGTTGGATTGACGGCGCATTACAGCAGCTTTTTTTTAAAGATGCCTTTCCGCCCCTGTGTAGTTCCTGGATGCGGTAGAGTGCTCTCTGCTTCAGACGGCCACAGGCGTTGTCTCGTGTGTCTGGGCAGCGATCACTGAAGCGTTGTGGCTGAACTTGGTCGAGATGTGCGAGACCGACAAGACGCAGTTCGGCCTCTTCGATGACACCGCTGAGGACTTCGCCCAGCAGTTCTCCGCGGTGAAGAAGCAGACGGAGGGCATCTCTCACATCCTGCCCCACCGCAAGATTGCCGCCATGGGCCATGCCCCGTCTGCTCGACGCGGACCCTCAGCCCCACGACTGTTCCCCGGCCGGCCGGTTCTGACGAGTCCAGAGGACGCTGCGACAGGACCTCCTCCTCAGTCACTCCTGCCCGGTGTGCGGAGCAAGGTAAGTGCTTTGAGTTTTTTCTCAGCAACAGAGCCTCGGGACGCACCCTTGGATTCAGCGGTAGACCTGAAGGACGCGTACTTTCACGTCTCAATTCTACCTCGACACCGACCCTTTCTACGGTTTGCGTTCGACGGCCAGGCGTATCAGTACAAAGTCCTCCCCTTTGGCATGTCTCTGTCCCCTCGCATCTTCACGAAATTCGCAGAGGCAGCTCTTGCCCCGCTCCGGGAAGCCGGCATTTGCATACTAAATTACCTCAACGACTGGCTTATTCTGGCCCACTCACGAGAGATACGCGTTCACAGAGACCAGGTGCTCAGGCACCTCAGCCGCCTGGGGCTTCGGGTTAACTGGGAAAAGAGCAAGCTCGGCCCGGTTCAGAGCATCTCTTTTCTCGATATGGAGTTAGACTCCGTCTCAATGTCAGCACGCCTCACCAACGAGCATGCGCAGTCGGTGCGGAGATGCCTTGCCAGTTTCAGGCACAACGGTCCCTTTTAAACTCTTCCAGAGGCTCCTGGGGCATATGGCATCCTCCGCGGCAGTCGCGCCGCTGTGGTTGATGCTGTTGTAGAAATTTTGATACTCATTGATCAGTAATAGTCATTACAGGGGAATGCCTCTGTGTCTGAGGGATGCAGAGGGGGAGGATCTGCTTCTGTCAGAAAACCTTGGGATAAAAGAGTATAAAATACAAGTCAGCCCTCCCTTTCTGGGTCCCACTCACGGCACAGATTAACTCCTGTGTAATGACCGAAAGTTGCTGAAACCCTCCTGCACAAGATCAGGCCTGGCGATTTTGTTGTGATTCATGACCTGAGGAGAAAGAGCTGGAAGACGAAAAGGTGGCTGGCACCATTCCAAGTGCTATTAACGACTCACATGCCAGTGAAGGTCGCAGAGAGAGAGCTACGTGGGTTCATGCCAACCATTGCAGGAAAGTTCCACGCACATCGCAGGAGAATCAGCAAAAGGAAGAGATTGTACCGAGTCAATGTCAATAAACGCCGAGATGAAGTCTGAACACCAAGTACCACTATCAGTGGAAGAGCAAGGCCAACCACAGAGAATAACATGGCCTGTGTGCAGATTGGACCCCATCGTGTGGTCACAAGCAGTAATCATCGTGAAAAGGTACGAACTGAAAAGAATTAAAGCAGGATGTCTGACTGCAGGGTCAGAATCAACGTGAAGGACAGAACAGCGGACAACTGCACAGCCGTTATCAACGACAAAGAAGTCAACTTCACATGCCCATTCAGCAAGCCACATGAAACTTCACCTGCAGAAGTGTGGGTGTGTGGCAACAGGGCATTTCATCGGATGACATAAGAAATGGAGAGGGTGTTGTTATCAAGCTTTGATGAATGTGGGTACATCTGTGTATTTGCCAAATAAGGCACCTGGGGTGGGAAGGGAAAAAAGAAATATTGAAATCTTGCCTGGGACATTGCCAAAGCACTATGCAGGGTACACATTATCCGATCCGTGAACGAAGCCTGGAGCGAATGTGGGGTGGTCATTGTTCTTAGGGGTGGGTACAACGGTAACAATTAATAAGATAAATGGGCTAGCATGGACAGTATTAGCAATAGCTAATAGCACAGAAAATGCTTTGACAAATGATAAATGATGAAATGAAACAGTTAAGAGATGTAGTCATTCAAAACAGGTTGGTTCTTGATATGTTAACTGCAGAGAAAGGGGGAGTTTGCAAAATGTTGGGAATGTCTTGTTGTTTCAATATTCCAGATTACAGTGACAACATCACGAATGTAATTGAACACATGAGAAAAGCCGTACAGGAACCAGAACATATTGAAAGTACATGGGTTACTTGGTTTATGAATCTCTGGGGAGGATGGGGGTATTGGCTGATTCAAACTGTGTTACCAATTGCAGTGATAGGACTGTTAATATTGTTATGTTTACCATGCATCATAACGTGTGTTTCCAGCTCAGTACAGAGACTAGTTAAAGCAGGGGTGTCTGTTCAAATGGTAAAAATGACAGTATATCCATAGGACACACCTGTCAAGTATCCCGTTTTGGCCGGGAAAGTCCCGTATTTTACCCTTCTTTCCCGCCGTCCTCCCGTATTAGTATTTTCCCGTAAATCTCCCGTATTTTAACCTGCGTTATTATTTACCCCGGGCGGAGTAAAAAAAAAAAAAATTCCCAATCTGAGCTCTGTCACTAGCCTCGCGATAACTGCCACCTGCAGTAGCCTACTACAGGTACTGTAGGTGGCAGTTGTCGCAAGGTTAGTGTGTGAGGTCAGATGAGTGACAACGCGGGAAAAAAAGAAAAAAAAAACAGATGGATGATGGACGCTGAAAATAAAATGTAAAGACAAGCAATGTTAACGCCTTATACCAGCAGGGGGGCGTGGGCGGGCCGTGGGGGCGTGTTTATAATTTTATTACCTTTGTTTTATAACAAATATTCAATCAACTATCATAAACTATGCATCATTTGAAACCTAAAACACTCAAGAATCACGTTCTGAACTTGTTTTTGCAATCAATACACCAGAGAGGAAAGGGTTAAATTAAATGCTGACAGACCGACCCTGTAAATATGAACAAAATGAACGGCAATACTTATCTTTCATCTCCTATGGTTCAGATCAGTTCGGACGAATCCAAGAAACACCAGCATACATTTCAATGTAAGGGTCTACTCTTCAAAATGCATCCCACTTTTTAATCCAAAACAACAAAAAAATAGGGAAAAAACGAAATATCCTCCTCAGTTTTCATGAGCTTCCAGTTAGAGTAATCCATCATGTTCACTTTCAATGAAATATCGATTCTAATTTGTATTCCAATGTTCAAAAACCATCTCTCCCCGTAGTTTGGACTGTTTCCGATAAAATGAGCCATTCCCTGTTTCTCTCCTTCAATCACAGGCTCTGTAATGACCAAAATATGAAGGGAGCGCAACAACAGGCTCTGGGACCTGTCACTCTCGCTACCTCGGTTTTTGACTGGATAAAAGCCACCCAATGTCTGGTCAGCAAAATTTTGATGGATGGGAGTATTAACCAACTAAAACACGATTGCAGTGATTGACAGTTTGCTTAGTTTACCTCAGAAGATCTGTCTAATACAAGTGCGTCCACTCGTGCGCTCTTCGTCATTTTACGCACAGCGCGCACAGTTTTTACCATTGTTTTGCTACACTAAGAAAAAAAAAAAAAAAGTTTTGCTACACGGAGCTCGTTTCAACGCGCGGATTTATTCTAACATTATATCTAACAATCTACATCATGGATCGTCGACTGAAGAGGAGTTTTTGTGGTGTTGAGAGTGTTTTGGAGGAGGTAATGAGGAGTAGCGACGAAGAACAGCAGAAAGAGCGCAGAAACAGACATCTTAGACAGAGAGACCGCGGTGTCGAGTGTCGATTCGGCTGAAGAGGAGATGTTTCTCCATGGACTCGATCCCGTATTAGATCGGTAAGTTGAAACACATCGTCTTGAGTTTTTATGTTTATGAAGTATTGGCAGTTTTTCTGTTCATATCATGTTTTTGATTATAAAATGACTAGCAAAGACACGAGGCTACACGAGTAGCTAGGTGATAGCTGTATATTATACATAAAGACATAATATTTATATCACACACACACATTATATTTATGATGCATATAATATAACAAAAATATCTTTATCTTTATCTTTCCTGTCTTTCAGTGGCTTTGGTTTCCAGTTGGTAACAAACCTTGTTAGTGACTGCCTTGGATCAACATAAATACTGTAAATACTGTAATTGCTTTTTTTTTCTTTAGTAATTGGATATTTATTATAATTATCAGTTTATTGTAATTTATTTGAGTAAAAAACACTGTTGCAATTACAAATGTTGTTTTCTTTTTATATAATTTATTAATTAGTTGAAAAGCGATCACTTTTGAAATGCATACATGAAGTGAGTTTTTTTTGTTTCACTGTTTTTGCTATCAGAATTGTTCAAAATAAAGAGTATTTTGTTAAAATGTTAAAATGTTGTGCTGAAATCATTTTTTCTTGTGTGGTTTGATGAGCAGAACAGTTCTGAATTGATATACATGTATGTAGTATGTAGTGTTTACTCCAAATGGACATCTGGTAACCAAATGACATAAGGAGTCTCCAAATGGCCTTTTGGAAAGGACGCCTAGACTTTCCCTGAATAAAAGCTTACAGAAACTACATTTTTGGGAGTATCATCTTCAAATTTGAATCAGAACATGGTCAGACATTCAGTTTTATCTTTATGGTGTTTTCAGGCCTTTAACATAAAAGTCTGATACATTTTTCCCTAAATGAAGTTCATTCATAGAAATCGTGAGTCACTTTCATGTAAATTTGACCTTGTTTTACTCTGTTCCTATGCTACTTTTGAATTAATATGACTCTTGGGTAACAAAGTTTCAAGTGTCTAGTTTAAAAAAATATCAGAGTTATGAATGTGGACCATATGGTTTAGGAGCTACAGACATTTGTATTTGGGTATGTCATTTTCAGAAAATTCTCAAAAATAGGGGTGCTGGTTAAGAGGATGAACAGAAAATAAGCAAATAAGCCTTTAAATAAATGCTCTTCATATATACCTTTTTGTGTTTTCATTTAGGCTATAACACCCGTCTTAAAATGTAAGGGATACTGGAGCTTGGTTGGGGTGGTGGGACTGCTCGCGGTGGGCGCCGCAAAATTTCCCTTATTTTCAAATCCAAAACTTGACAGGTATGCCATAGGATGATGAACACAAATATGATGATACAAGTAGCGAGAGCTACTGTGAAATGTGTTAAAATGAGGTATGTCTTTTTTTTCTGAGAAAGTTTTGATATGTAAAGAGGGTTATAAGCAGCGGTCATTCGTGTTACGAGATAACGTACAAGGAGAGGGTTTGAAATGAGGGATTTTATTATACTTTATTCTTTGTATTTTTTTTATAGCCTGCTGACATAACCAAAAATGTTAAATTGATGTTTTTCCTACTTAATCTGTACACTATTCCTTGTTTATTCTGAGATGACTGAGGGTCTGATTTTATGTCAGACGTGCAGTAACGGTGTTTACTCATTTAGCCCGGCTTCAGATAAAGTCTTTACTTGCTTGCTAATACTTAGGGGACTATCCCCACAAAAAACAGCCAAAGCTTTTATTTTTTCCAAATGTTATTTCACAAATGTTTAAGAGAGTGATCATTCATGCAAAAATCAGAGATGAAGAGTGTAAGTGTGATGATATGACTTAAAATTTGTCTTATTTTTTTATTATTGTGATTGAGTAATCTGAATGATAAAAAGCAGGGAATTGTTGTAGAAATTTTGATACTCATTGATCAGTAATAGTCATTACAGGGGAATGCCTCTGTGTCTGAGGAATGCAGAGGGGGAGGATCTGCTTTTGTTGAGAAACCTTGGGATAAAAGAGTATAAAATACAAGTCAGCCCTCCCTTTCTGGGTCCCACTCACGGCACAGATTAACTCCTGTGTAATGACCGGGTCCTTCTTGCAAGAATAAATAATTTTAAAAGACTGTTTAAGTCAGAGTTTCTCTTACGCAGTGATAATGGTTGGTTGATAATTTTTTGCCACAACAATGCATATTAGACCGCTTCAGCACTGGCTTCAGACTGGAGTCCCGAGACGAGCATGGCGCCGTGGCACGCACCGTGTGATGATCACCCCCGCCTGCCGCCAGATATTCAAACCCTGGACAGACCTCTACTTTCTACGGGCAGGAGTACCCTTGCAGCAGGTGTCCCGACATGTCCTGGTCATGACCGATGCCTCCAGACTGGGGCGCCGTGTGCATCGGGCTGTGTCCGGTAAGTGCTTTGCGTACCTACTTGGACCGCACGCAGAGCTATAGACGTTCTTTTACGCAGAGCTATAGACGTTCGTCTAGGTTACGGATGTAACCTCCGTTTCCCTGATGGAGGGAACGAGACGTTGTGTCCTCCCGGCCACGTCGCTGAGCTGAGCCACTGTAGTGGCCGGACCATTTCCGGTTACTCCGAAAAATCCTGAATGAACTTGATGTATTTCCTCGTCTTTATACCCGTATGTCCGGGGGCGGGGTATGCAAATACTGTCTGCCAACTTCTCATTGGCCTTTTTTCATAGATCAGAGGCATATTCGTCGCTCAAGAGAGACCCCTAGTGTCACTTCTTCGACACAACGTCTCGTTCCCTCCATCAGGGAACGGAGGTTACATCCGCAATCTAGACGTTTTGGTTCCACGAGTAATTATTCCAACAGTTGTTTACAGACCGATTGTTTCAGTTTTAATTGACTATCACAATTCCAGTGGGTCAGAAGTTTACATTCACTAAGTTAACTGTGCCTTTAAGCAGCTTGGAATAATGGAATAATAATTGGAATAATAATAATAAAACTACAGAAAATTATGTCAAGCCTTTGGGCTATTAGCTTCTGATTGGAGGTAAATTAATTTTGATGTCTACCTTCAAATTCAGTACCCATTTGCTTGACATCATGAGAAAACCAAAAGAAATTGGCCCATGAAGATTGGGTTTCATACCTTGTCAGCTCAATGAATATTGACGCTGACTACCACCCCTGGAGTCGTGAGTTCGAATCCAGGGTGTACTGAGTGACAGGTCTTTGTAAAGTACCAATTTGGCCTGGTTTATAGGGGGGTAGAGACACATGGGGTAACCTCCTTGTGGTCGTGATTAAGGGATCTTGCTCTCAAAGGGGCACATGATAAGTTGTGCGTGGATCGCGGAGAGTCTATGCGGTGTCATGCACAACAGGCCATGCGATAAGAAGCAGATTGGCGGTCTGGCAACTGAGACTTGTCTTCCACCACCCGGATTGAGGTGAGTAACCGCTCCACTACGAGGACCTACTAAGTAGTGGGAATTGGGCATTCAAAATTGGGAGAAAGGGGGATAAATAAAAAGGACTGCAATAAGGCAGATGAAAGTGCTGTAGTTTGATACACAAGGGCGTTTTAGGGACGAAATTTATAACATTTCTTGAGATAAAACCCTGAAAGATGTCTAAAGGTTTGGTAACTGTGGTATAAGCGGAATAATTGACTTCGGCCCGTTAAACTATTGAAAAATAAAGCACAAAATAATAATTGATAGTCCGTAGTCAATTATTCCTTAATTATAAACTTCTGCATTTTAACATTAAAATGTGTGTGATCATAATACAACAGAGTCAAATGAATAAAGATTGCACATGATCTTTCTTGACTTCATGACTGAAAAACAATATTTGTCCATTCTGTGCTTATAAAATTATTGTTCATATTATTTTTCATCACACCCTCTGAACTTTGAACTAAAACCCCAAATGAAGAAGAAATAAAAGAGTCAATATAATGAGAAACTGTGTTACTGGATTTGAACAGATCAATCGAATCTCCACCAGAACTAAAACTGTTTTAAAAATGTAAAGACACTTTAGTTTTAAACATCTGCTGTTCTGTTTTGTAACGGATATTGTGATAATCATGTGTTTTTAAAAGAGATTATATTTATATGTGAATTAATATACAGGTAAAGTGAAGATTATTTATTCATATTTGCTTTTAAACACTCATTAAATGACTCACCAGTTTGGACAGTAACAGTGAATGTTTTTTCTTCTTCGGTTTTGTTGATTAAGGTATGTAGTAGATAATCTCCAGAGTCTGTAATTCTGATGTTCATGATGGTGAGAGATCCAGTCTGATTGTTCATCTTCAGTCGGTCTCTGAATGTCTCATTATAACCACCTGGACATTTCACATCTGTACAGAACACACTGAGATCTCCATAGATTTGAGCTACACGGATGTCATTAAAATACCATTTAATAAAATCAGATTTGTCATTTTGTAATCCAGTAACAGCAGTGTGTAAAGTCAGAGAATCTCCCTCCATCACTGACACAGACGTCTTCATTTCATCAACACCAAACACACCTGGAGACACAAATGAACAGTCACTCTTCAAGATGCACAACAGGAAAACACTGTGAAAATGATTCTTTTACAGGTCATATTGTCAAGATGACACAAACACAACAAGAACATTCACTCATGACACAAACTAACATCTTTCTCAAGTATGTCTTGTACAAATCCATGCACACAACACAATCCACATCACATTCACACTGTATATCCCCTCCTCATGCACGCAACACAATCCACATCACATTCACACTGTATATCCCTCCTCATGCGCGCAACACAATCCACATCACATTCACACTGTATATCCCTCCTCATGCACACAACACAATCCACATCACATTCACACTGTATATCCCCTCCTCATGCACGCAACACAATCCACATCACATTCACACTGTATATCCCTCCTCATGTACACAACACAATCCACATCACATTCACACTGTATATCCCTCCTCATGCGCGCAACACAATCCACATCACATTCACACTGTATATCCCTCCTCATGCACACAACACAATCCACATCACATTCACACTGTATATCCCTCCTCATGCGCGCAACACAATCCACATCACATTCACACTGTATATCCCCTCCTCATGCACACAACACAATCCACATCACATTCACCTCCTCATGCACACAATACAATCCACATCACATTCACACTGTATATCCCTCCTCATGCACACAACGCAATCCACATCACATTCACACTGTATATCCCTCCTCATGCACACAATACAATCCACATCACATTCACACTGTATATCCCTCCTCATGCACACAACACAATCCACATCACATTCATACTGTATATCCCTCCTCATGCACACAACACAATCCACATCACATTCACACTGTATATCCCCTCCTCATGCACACAACACAATCCACATCACATTCACACTGTATATCCCTCCTCATGCACACAACACAATCCACATCACACTCACACTGTATATCCCTCCTCATGTACACAACACAATCCACATCACACTCACACTGTATATCCCTCCTCATGCACACAACACAATCCACATCACATTCACACTGTATATCCCTCCTCATGCGCGCAACACAATCCACATCACATTCACACTGTATATCCCTCCTCATGCGCGCAACACAATCCACATCACATTCACACTGTATATCCCCTCCTCATGCACGCAACACAATCCACATCACATTCACACTGTATATCCCTCCTCATGCACGCAACACAATCCACATCACATTCACACTGTATATCCCTCCTCATGTACACAACACAATCCACATCACATTCACACTGTATATCCCCTCCTCATGCACACAACACAATCCACATCACATTCACACTGTATATCCCCTCCTCATGCACACAACACAATCCACATCACATTCACACTGTATATCCCTCCTCATGCACGCAACACAATCCACATCACATTCACACTGTATATCCCTCCTCATGTACGCAACACAATCCACATCACATTCACACTGTATATCCCTCCTCATTCACGCAACACAATCCACATCACATTCACACTGTATATCCCTCCTCATGCACGCAACACAATCCACATCACATTCACACTGTATATCCCTCCTCATGCACACATCACAATCCACATCACATTCACACTGTATATCCCTCCTCATGCACACAAGCCACATCACATTCACACTGTATATCCCTCCTCATGTACACAACACAATCCACATCACATTCACACTGTATATCCCTCCTCATGCACACAACACAATCCACATCACATTCACACTGTATATCCCTCCTCATGCACGCAACACAATCCACATCACATTCACACTGTATATCCCTCCTCACACACACAACACAATCCACATCACATTCACACTGTATATCCCTCCTCATGCACGCAACACAATCCACATCACATTCACACTGTATATCCCTCCTCATGCACACAACACAATCCACATCACATTCACACTGTATATCCCTCCTCATGCACGCAACACAATCCACATCACATTCACACTGTATTTCCCCTCCTCATGCACGCAACACAATCCACATCACATTCACACTGTATATCCCCCCTCACGCACGCAACACAATCCACATCACATTCACACTGTATATCCCTCCTCATGCACGCAACACAATCCACATCACATTCACACTGTATATCCCCTCCTCATGCACGCAACACAATCCACATCACATTCACACTGTATATCCCTCCTCACGCACGCAACACAATCCACATCACATTCACACTGTATATCCCTCCTCATGCACGCAACACAATCCACATCACATTCACACTGTATATCCCTCCTCACGCACGCAACACAATCCACATCACATTCAAACTGTATATCCCTCCTCATGCACGCAACACAATCCACATCACATTCACACTGTATATCCCTCCTCACGCACGCAACACAATCCACATCACATTCACACTGTATATCCCTCCTCACGCACGCAACACAATCCACATCACATTCACACTGTATATCCCTCCTCACGCACGCAACACAATCCACATCACATTCACACTGTATATCCCTCCTCACGCACGCAACACAATCCACATCACATTCACACTGTATATCCCTCCTCACGCACGCAACACAATCCACATCACATTCACACTGTATATCCCTCCTCGATGCACACAACACAATCCACATCACATTCACACTGTATATCCCTCCTCGTGCACGCTAACACAATCCACATCACATTCACACTGTATATCCCTCCTCACGCACGCAACACAATCCACATCACATTCACACTGTATATCCCTCCTCATGTACGCAACACAATCCACATCACATTCACACTGTATATCCCTCCTCGTGCACACAACACAATCCACATCACATTCACACTGTATATCCCTCCTCATGCACACAACACAATCCACATCACATTCACCTCCTCATGCACACAATACAATCCACATCACATTCACACTGTATATCCCTCCTCATGCACGCAACACAATCCACATCACATTCACACTGTATATCCCTCCTCATGCACGCAACACAATCCACATCACATTCACACTGTATATCCCTCCTCATGCACACAATACAATCCACATCACATTCACACTGTATATCCCTCCTCATGCACGCAACACAATCCACATCACATTCACACTGTATATCCCTCCTCATGCACGCAACACAATCCACATCACATTCACACTGTATATCCCTCCTCATGCACACAATACAATCCACATCACATTCACACTGTATATCCCTCCTCGTGCACACAACACAATCCACATCACATTCACACTGTATATCCCTCCTCATGCACACAACACAATCCACATCACATTCACCTCCTCATGCACACAATACAATCCACATCACATTCACACTGTATATCCCTCCTCATGCACGCAACACAATCCACATCACATTCACACTGTATATCCCTCCTCATGCACGCAACACAATCCACATCACATTCACACTGTATATCCCTCCTCATGCACACAATACAATCCACATCACATTCACACTGTATATCCCTCCTCATGCACGCAACACAATCCACATCACATTCACACTGTATATCCCTCCTCATGTACGCAACACAATCCACATCACATTCACACTGTATATCCCTCCACATGCACGCAACACAATCCACATCACATTCACACTGTATATCCCCTCCTCATGCACGCAACACAATCCACATCACATTCACACTGTATATCCCTCCTCATGCACGCAACACAATCCACATCACATTCACACTGTATATCCCTCCTCATGCACGCAACACAATCCACATCACATTCACACTGTATATCCCTCCTCATTCACGCAACACAATCCACATCACATTCACACTGTATATCCCTCCTCACGCACGCAACACAATCCACATCACATTCACACTGTATATCCCCTCCTCATGCACACAACACAATCCACATCACATTCACACTGTATATCCCCTCCTCATGTACACAACACAATCCACATCACATTCACACTGTATATCCCTCCTCATGCACACAACACAATCCACATCACATTCACACTGTATATCCCTCCTCATGCACTCAACACAATCCAACTACAGCAGGTAAGTGCCAGTTTCAGAGTTTGTATTTATTTACATGACCTGCTTCCGTATTATTAGAACTTTAATAAAGCTATAATGCATTAAAGATGTAACACCGGGTGTTTCCTTTAAAGAGCTTCTGCACTGCTTATTCCAAAACGAGAGATCTTCTATATTTAAAAATGTTTCCTTTTTGTGTATATATATATATACATACATACATACATACACACACACACACATACATACACTCTTTTCATTTGGTCCTTTACCCACCCTATGCAAAATTTAAAAAAAGATGTTAAATTCACAATCTCTAATGATTTCACCGTGACGACATCTGGCAAAAACAGGACAAATAGTGTCATTTTCATCTTTAAATACAGGAAAATAATTTTAAGGGATGGGTGGCAACCTTAAATCTCCGTGACATTCATATGGGCCAATACGGAACCGACAGACAAACACATTCGGGATCATTATATGAAGCTGTGTCACTTTGTGAATGTTTTATCATTAATAAGAAGAATGTATCAATGTCTTACCATAATCGAGCACAAAACACACAGTGAGCAAATAAAAGATGATCTTCATTTTCATCCGATGTTCTGGAAACCTGAAAATGAATTTCGAAATAGTGAGTGAAATCCGATCCCAGAACCGAGGAACCGAGGAACTAAGGAACTGAGAAACTAAGGAACCAAGAAACTGAGAAACTAAGGAAGCGGGTAACTGAGAAACTAAGGAACTGAGAAACTAAGGAACCAAGAAACTGAGAAACTAAGGAAGCGGGTAACTGAGAAACTAAGGAAGCGGGTAACTCAGAAACTAAGGAACCGGGTAACTGAGAAACTAAGGTTTAAGGTAATGAAGTGACACAAGGGGTCCCATTCAAAAAAGCCATCCACTAGTCTGTGTTAAGTGAACTGATGAGACAGGTGCAAGCAGGCTGCTGCGTGCTAGAAGCAACTGTGTCGGCTGCACGTAGCCCTCCCCAATGCCCCCAAAAAAGATGTAATATACAGAAAGTAGGTTCTCAGCACCCCTGAAGTGAAACAAGGTGCTACATGACTAGCATGGGAGCAAGCCCAGCAGCCGCAGCCTTTTCTCTCTCTATGTCTCTTGCATAGGATGTGAAGCGGCTGGGGTAATCTTAGCGCTATCTTGGGAAGGCAGTCTTTCCGGTCCCATTCTTTCAGGGCTAAAAGACCCTGTGGAGGCCACATCCTGCCCGAGCTAGGGGAGGTAGTATGTGGAAAATACTCCACGAGGGTTGTGAAGCCATATGTGCAGGTTCCTACAACCCTGAAGGGGTTGTAGGAACCTTGGGCACGTCAGCGGTCTTGGTCTCAGGATAGCGTGAGAATGTGCTGGACCAAAATCCAGGCAGGTGTGCGCTGACAGAAAACGCTTGCAGGTCCCCAACCCTCTTGATGAAAGTGAGTGCGATCAGGAGGGCCGTCTTCAGGGAGAGGGCCTTGAGCTCAACTGAATCAAGCAGCTCGAAGGGGGGTCTCTGAAGGCCCGAAAGTACCACTGAGAAATCCCAGGAGGGGAATAGGCTTGGCCAGGGAGAGTTCAGCTTCCGGGCACCTCTAAAGCTGCGTTCAAACCGGACGCGAATAGCGCGTCAAATTCGCGCCTACCGCGTCTAGTTATACCCTTGACCACTTTGAATCCATTCGCGCGTCAAGAGCGAAATTGACGCACGTAAAACAAAAGTTTGAAGCGAAATTTACGCGCGAGACGCGCGAGACGCACGTCGGAGGCGAAATCCGATGAAACTCCGGTGGCGAAACCCATTGACAGCCATCTTTTTACAAGATGGCTGATGTTGATCGAGCATTCGTAAACCCTCGCTCTGAGTTTGCATGTTTTGATGTCCACATGTTCTTGTTCAAGAAATTACAGTGACTGTAGCATTTCTATCGTAAAGAAGTGGACAAATATTAAAGATTAATTTGTATTTACAACTTACCAGGTTGCCCAGTCTCCTCACTGACCCTCTTCCAAGCGAGGTCCTTTTTGTTCTTGTCTCTGTAAAAATATGAAGTGGAATCAGTACAATTCTGGGTGACTGCTTACAGCAAGAATTAATTTTTCCTCCATAAGTTAGCTGTCAGTGATTTTGGAATGAAAGATTCGGCGGGAGTTTACGTCACTTTACCTCCTGAGTGACAGCAGGCAGCTAGGCTCCTGATTGGTTAGCGCTGCGATTGGCGCCAAAGTTCAGATTTTTCAACTCGGGCAGCAGAGCGAATTGGCGTCAAGCGGCGTGAATGCACAAAGTGCACCATTGCGCGTAGCGCCAGACGCTCAATTCGCGCCATTCGCGCGAACTAGACCTATGACGAAGCGTATTCGGCGTCTACCGCGCCGCGCTCGCCTCATTCAGCGCCGCAGGAATTTTTACGTCGTGCATGGCGTCTTTGCATTGACTTAACATTGAAATCACTCGCGCCTGACGCGCTATTCGCGTCCGGTGTGAACGCAGCATTAGGAACCTCATAATCAAGTCGTGCTTACCAAGGGACTTCCTGTCTACTGCGTTGTGGTGGGCTGCGATAGTAGAGACATACACTTTCAAGGTGGAGGGAGACAGCCTCCCCTGCAGGAATGAAAGCACTGACCGAACTGCGCATCTCTGCGGATCTTCGGCTCGGGAAGAACACCAATTTGCGAGCGAGCGCCACTTTAGAGCGTAAAGTTGCCTGGTGGAGGGAGCTCTGGCTTGATTGATCGTGTCTAAGAATGCAGGTGGTAGATCACTTAGATCTTCCACGTCACGTCCAGGGGCCAGACGTGGAGGTTCCAGAGGTCTGGGCACGGGTGCCAGAGGGTAACCTGTCCCTGAGAAAGAAGGTCCTTCCTCAGGGGGATTTTCCAGGGAGGTGATGTCACGAGGAGCATATGTTCCAAGAGCCAGGACCGAGTGGGCCAATAAGGAGCCACCAAGGTGACCTGTTCCACGTCCTTCCTGATCTTGCACAGCACCAGTGCAAGGAGGCTCACTGGGGAAATGCGTACTTAGCAGCCCCGGGGCCATATGTGAGCCTGTCTGTCCCGAGAGAAGCTTCTGTCAGGGAGTACCAGAGCGGGCAGTGAGAGTTGTCTTGGGAGGCAAAGAGATCTATCTGTGCCATGCCGAATTGTTCCCAGATCAACTGAACCACCTGGGGGTGGAGCCTCCACTCTCCACTTGGTGAAACCTGCTGCGACAGCACGTCCGCCGTCATGTTGCGGTTGCCAGGGATGTGAGTGGCGTGCAGCGACTTTAAAAAAAATATGTTTTGTATTTTTTCCAAGTCAAACAGTTTGTGATATTTTGACTATAATTGGTGTTAAAACAATTATAATTAAATTATTAAATGAAATCATACTCTACCTTAACCACAATGTATTTAAAAATGTATTGGTTTGTTATGAAAAAGAATGCTATTAAACATTTGCATTTAAAGTATAACTTTTTATTGTATATAAACAAAGTGCATATAAATCTATATTGGGGGGTGGGGTTCGCGTGACACGAGTGTCAAGTGAGCGTGTTCCGCAACTGCTTTCGGGTCCTTGAATAACATATAATGTGTGAGTAATGGCAGCCGGTGGACTTACTGGTGCCCTCCTAGGGTAAGATGGTGCCCCCTAGTGAGTTGGTGCCCTACAGAGAACTGCGTAGTATGCGTGTAGGGAGCAGCGGTACTGATAATAGAATACTGCACCATACCTTTATTGGTATTTGCCACTGCCAGCTCGGGAAGATGCTCATGGAAGTTTTTTTTTTTTTCTGTTCGGGCGTCATGTTCCGCCAATGGAGAGGCGCCCAAACGAGGTCTTCTGATTGGCCAAAATTCTCTGATCTCTGAACAGTGCCCGCCTCCTGCCTCTACAGATGCACAACTCACTTCTGCTCCAGTTTTACACAGACATGTGGTGCAAAAGGGAGAGCGTGCGAAAAACAGTGTTTGAGAATTGTAGCAGCAGATTCAAGCAGTTGTATTTTTGTACTTGTGTTTGTGCGAGAAAAAAATCAAAAGAAAAAATTTATTATTTGTGAGAAAATATTCTACAAGTGTACAACTCTCGTTGGATGAATTCACACACTGATTTGCGGATGAGCAGAATTTGTCTGTGACTTCACATGTTTTGATAACGTGTTTTGCACCATATTTACTGCAACTGTAGCACAAATGTGAGCGTATGAGTTTCTTAATTTAGAAAAGGAATTTGTGCACCTGCAATGAAGAATTTGAGAAGGTGTAACTGTTGTGTTTGTGGGAGAGAAAAAAAATCTTAAAAATAAACTTCTCTGTGACTTCAAATTTACTGATACACATCTAATCTCTACAACTACAAATAACACTTACACAGATGCTCATTTGATTTGCATCATAACGGCAGACACGTGGAGCAGATCTCCCTCCCCTCAAACTGGCTGAAATGACGAATGTGACTCCGCCTCCACGGACTCGTCATCATAATACGTTTTTTTTTTGACTGAGGATGGCATCTGTAAGTGCTCCGTTTCCAAGCCCTTTTTTGCCTTGTCCATGTGCGCCCGCAATACCACTAGTCACATGGATGAAAATGTTTCGGAACTATATGTTAGTGATAAATGCAACTGGAGATTCCTGGCCAGAAGCCAGAAAACGGGCTTTGCTTCTTCACTGCCTCGGAACGGAAGATCAGAGACTATTTTATACTTTGCCCAATACCGGTGACATTCTGGCAGATGCCGTTAAACCTCTTGAAGAGCATTTCACTCCAAAAAGAAATGTGGTAGACATGCATTCAGAAAACGAGTACAGCGAACAGATTTCATTTCTTACCTCTGTCTTCAGTAGACACGGCAATCCGACAACTCCAGTAAGTGACAACGGCCACAGTTCACTTCGCCAGAATTTGCTGCATTCCTGAATGAAACATTAAACACATTCGTACTTCAGTATATCACCCTGCTGCAAATGGAGCTATTGAACGTTTCCACAGAGTGCTTAAAAGTACGATTCAGTCAGCCATTCTACAATCAGCACCATGGAAAGTAACAGTGACTGACTCCCTGCAAATGTTCCGTGCTACCGCACATGCTGGAACGAAAATGCGCCCGCCTCAATGTTATGAGACCTCCTCCTTTTGTCATGAGCATACACAAATTCAGAGGCGTGTTTCAACATGGCTGGATGTCTCCGCCCGTGCTCAATGCTCGTGTGCTAGAGAAACGTCAAAGACGTGAGTAAGTTTGGTGTCTATTAGTCCCAGAAATTGACATGGACTTTTGTAAAAAAAAACAAAAAAACAACAACAACACTTTCATGAACATTGAAGTACTATTATAATGTTCATATAGTTTATTGTTTCTTTGCATTCATTTAATGTGCTGTTTTGTGATTCGCATACATGTGGAATTGTTGACACATAACAAATTTCATTTGTGTTTCATGCCCATTGTTGACTACAGAAATAATTCAAGTAAGTATATGTGATGGCCTTACATGAATACACCACTAGATGGAAATCAGTTCCTGGTGGTAGTGATGTAATGAGGGAGGAAAAGAGGAGAAAATAATTTTTGATTAAAGTTTCCTGAAGGAATATTTTTTGAGTCTTTCTTGTACATGAAGACATAACAGATAGCGCTTAGCTCAAATACACAACATAACCTTGTAATAACACTTCATAGTGACTTTCAACTTTGAAATATGACTTCTTTCCTTCCATTATAGCACATTCATATATTATCTTCTCTTTCTTTGAACCCAAAACGGGCTTTTATACACCTTGTACATGTAACGGCATATAACACAGCAGCATTTAAGATTTAAACAACATTTAACTAATATTTATCAAAGATCTCATAAGATGAGTAGTTTCACTTACCTCATCCAAGTAGTCAGTTCTATGGACTGGTGGGGATATCTGACCTTTTTAACCTCTCAAGTGCGTCACCCCAGTGAGAGACATCCCGACCAGTCAACAGAATTGCAGAGGGTTGTTGGTGGTCTTCTGTTGAGAGATGGACACAAGGAGAAAGGAAAGAGCAAAATGATGAATCATATCAAGTTTGGAATAGGTGAGTGATTAACAGCTCTGGCTCCAGCTCTATGATGTAAGGCCATTGGACCCGCCGGGTGAGCCGAAGAGTCGGAGGGGTGGGTGTAGGTGTAGTTCTCAAGGTGGGCCAAGTTCATGATTGGGTGGGCCACATCTGTGGAGCCGGTCCTGGTGATTATACATTAATATATAAACTACATGCTTAACATTAAGTTAAGTAAACTTGTTACAGCACAGGTCGGCAGCAATGCATATTTTTACTGTCGCTAAAGTTGCTTCCAGATAGATAACTTTCCCAACCATCACAGATGAAAATGAAGATCATCTTTTATTTGCTCTTTGTGTGTTTTGTGCTCTATGATGGTAAAACATTGTGACATTCTTCCTATTAATGATAAAACATTCACAAAATGACACAGCTTCATATTTATGAGCCCCAAATGTGTTTGTCTGTCGGTTCCGTGTTGGCCCATATGAATGTCACGGAGATTGTAATTATATTAAGATGATGTGAGTCTTTACTGCCCTCTAGAGGAAACACGACGTTCTGCGCGCAACGTGGTCTTACGTTACTTTCACTTTCATTTTGGCTGGAGCCCCCTCACACCGAGGTTGTGTCCGCCAAGTACTGTTACATTTTTGGATTGTAGTTGATTTTAAATGTTCTTTTAAGTTGCAAGTAACTTCCTAATTCATGAGTCTGAATCCTCGATGATCTGCTGCACCGATGGGTCGCTGTATTTTCATCGCTGTGTGGATTTTTCATGTGATTGGTAAGACGAATTCTGACATCATGTTTGCGATAAAACACAATGCACAAAAGTAAAAGTACCGCATTTTCACTCTTAACATGGTTTCAGTGCAAAAACGTGTTATTTCTTTATCATCGCTGTTAAAGATCGGCGATGATTTGAGGTGGAACGTGTTTGTGTGAAAACGACACGACACACCCTGTAAAATAAAAATGGCGTCACCGTCACGACCTCTTTATATTTTTAAAACATTTTTACAATTTGAAGAAAGTTCCCATTACAGCAGAGGAACACTTGAAGGCACAGTTCACACAAAAATGTAGATTCTCTCATCATTTATTCACCCTCATGCAACCCAGATGTTTATGACTTTCTTCTGCAGAACACAAATTATGATTTTTAGAAGAATATTTCGGCTCTGTTGGTCCACAATGCAAGTGAATGATGATGAGGCCCTTAACTGCGGTAAAGTTAGTCTTATGTTTGACATTATTTGGATATACAGGTTTTATACCCATTCAACTTCAAGATGTGACCTACAGATGTCAATCCGACTGCAGATTACTCCGAATGTTATTCCCTCTATTGCACAAGGTTTCTTTGTGGGAGTTTTTCTTTGGTAGTTTTTAAATAGAATATTAAATCCCTTAAAAGCCGGATGGTATGTGAAGCACAGTAATTATTAAATTGAAAAAGGCTATTATTTAAATAAATAGGTTGTCTGTATATGACTCATGCTAAAAAGTAAAGTGCCTGCCTTCATCTGCTACAGAGTATGCAATGCTCATATAGTGTATGAGCCAAGGATCTCTAAAGACGTGAGTGGTTTGCACAAGTTATTTTTCAAAATGGGAATGGAAACTTGAATGATTTTGAGATTATAATACTTACAAATAAGATTAAATCAATAAAATGTAAGTTATGATCTGGGGGGTTAAACATCACTCAAGCACATTAAACTGCAGAAGAAATCAGTTAAGCACCTGACACCCCCACACAAAATTGTGAGCTTATTATTGGCCAGGACCATCCAACTCGGCTACGCGATTCATTTCAGCCCAGCTCCGCCTCGTTTTTGCGGTATTCACTCCACCTCTGTACGCTTTACGGGCAGAGATCACGACTCTGCTTCTCAAGGACGTGATAGAGTCTGTCCCGCCAGCCGAGATGAAGAAGGGTTTCTACAGCCCTTACTTCTTCGTACCAAAAAAGTGGCAGGTTTCGACCAATCTTGGACTTGCGAGTTCTCAACCGGGCCTTACACAAATTCCAGTTCAAAATGCTTACGCAGAAACAGATTCTAACCTGCGTTCGACAGCTAGATTGGTTTAGACTTGAAGGACGCGTACTTCCATGTCTCCATCTTGCCTCGACACAGACCCTTCCTACGGTTCGAGTTCGACGGCCAGGCGTATCAGTACAAGATCCTCCCCTTTGGCCTGTCCCTGTCCCCTCGCGTCTTCTCCAAGGTCGCAGAGGCAGCCCTTGCCCCGCTCGGGAAGTGGGCATCCGCATACTCAATTACCTCGATGACTGGCTCATCCTGGCTCACTCTCGAGTGTTACTATGCGCTCACAGGGACCAGGTGCTCAGGCACCTCAGCTGCCTAGGGCTTCAGGTCAACTGGGAAAAGGTCAAGCTCGCCCCGGTTCAGAGCATCTCAGGAGTTATCCTCACGAGCAAGTGCACGCAGTCAGTGCTCAGGTGCCTCGCTCTCTTCAAGCCCGGCACAGCTGTTCCTCTAAAACAATTCCAGAGTCTCCTGGGGCATATGGCATCCTCAGCTGCGGTTGGGCCGCTCGGGTTGAAGCATATGAGACAGCTTCAGCACTGGCTTCAGACTTGAGTCCCGAGATGGGCATGGTGCCACGGCACATACCGTGTGATAATCACCCCCTCCTGCCATCAGACTTTCAACCCGTGGACAAACCTCTGTTTTCTGCGGACAGGAGTCCCCCTACAGCAGGTGTCCAGAAGTGTCATGGTCCCCACAGACACCTCTCAACTGGGTTGGGTCGCCGTGTGCAATGGGCATGCTGCTGTTGGCTCCTGGACTGAGCGGAGAGTGGAGGCTCCACCCCCAGGTAGTCCAGCTGATTTGGGGCCAATGCCTCCCAGGACAACTCTCACTGCCCACTCTGGTACTCCCTGACAGAAGCTCCTCTCAGGACAGACGCATTGGCACACAGCTGGCACAGGGGGCTGCGCAAGTACGCATTTCCCCCAGTCAGCCTTCTTGCACTGGTGCTGTGCAAGATCAGGTAGGACGAGGAACAAGTCACCTTGGTGGCTCCTTATTGGCCCACCCGGACTTGGTTCCCGGATCTCACACTCCTCGCGATACCACCTCCCTGGAAAATCCCCCTGGGGATGGGGCACCCTCTGGCACCCACGCCCAGACCTCTGGAACCTCCACGTCTGGCCCCTGGATGGGACGCGGAAGATCTGAGTGACCTACCACTTGCAGTCGTAGACATGATCAACCAAGCTAGAGCTCCCTCCACCAGGCCACATCCTCCAGCACATCATGGGGGATCCCGAGGCGTTCCCAGGCCAGCAGAGCGACTTAATCCCTCCAGCATGTTCCTCTGGGCCTCCTTACAGTTGGACATGCCCAAAACACCTCCGCAGGAAGGCGTCCAGGAGGCATGCTAATCAGATGCCTCAACTGGCTTCTTTCAATACGGAGGAGCAGTGGTTCTACTCCGAGCCCCTCTCGGATGACAGAGCTTTGCACCCTATCCCTTAGGGTGAGCCCAGACACCATATGATGAAAGCTCATTTCGGCCACTTGTATTCACAATCTTATTCTTTCAGTCAAAGCTCATGACCTTAGGTGAAGGTTGGAACGTGCACCGACTGGTTAATTGAGAGCTTTGCCTTCAGGCTCAGCTCCGCCTTCACCACCATGGTCTGGTACAGTGACCGCATTACTGCAGACACGGCACCGATCCACCATTATTCCAACTTTTCCTCACTCGTGAACAAGACCCCGAGATACTTGAACTCCTTCACTTGGGGCAGCTGCTCTCTCTCTACCTGAAGAGAGCAATCCACCCTTTTCCTGTAGAGAATTGCCTCAAACTTGGGAGTTTCTGACCCTCATCTCAGCCGCTTTACATTCGGCCGCAATCCTCCCGATGTACAAAACATACAGCAATTAAAAAGTAACAAGTAATACAAATGTGTGACATATTGAAATAGTCGTTATATTCAATCAGTGCTGGGCCACCAGGATCAAGTGAACATTGATAGTAAATAATATTTGATCAATGTTGACGTTAAAGTCATAAAGTCATCATACCAAATACTTCTCAAAGTCTACTTTAACTGTGTGGCCATTCACATAAGACTCGTTCTTGTGTTCAAACCAGCAGGATGGAGCGCAACAGAATAGGGAACACGGATCTCGAGACTCATTTTTAAATTTTTAATAGCTTTCAACGTAATTTAAAACACAACATAATGTGAGAAAAAGCAGCGCGGCGCAACGCAACGATTAAAGATGTCCCAATAGACCAACACTTAAAAATAATGCAGACAGAAAGCAAGACGGCATCCACTGTGAACAGCCCAGTGTGAATGCGATGCGGATTGTGTTGCGCACGTGAGGAGGGGATATACAGTGTGAATGTGATGTGGATTGTGTTGTGTGCATGAGGAGGGATATACAGTGTGAATGTGATGTGGATTGTGTTGTGTGCATGAGGAGGGATATACAGTGTGAATGTGATGTGGATTGTGTTGTGTGATGAGGAGGGATATACAGTGTGAATGTGATGTGGATTGTGTTGTGTGCATGAGGAGGGATATACAGTGTGAATGTGATGTGGATTGTGTTGTGTGCATGAGGAGGGATATACAGTGTGAATGTGATGTGGATTGTGTTGTGTGATGAGGAGGGATATACAGTGTGAATGTGATGTGGATTGTGTTGTGTGCATGAGGAGGGATATACAGTGTGAATGTGATGTGGATTGTGTTGCGTGCATGAGGAGGGATATACAGTGTGAATGTGATGTGGATTGTGTTGTGTGCATGAGGAGGGATATACAGTGTGAATGTGATGTGGATTGTGTTGTGTACATGAGGAGGGATATACAGTGTGAATGTGATGTGGATTGTGTTGTGTGCATGAGGAGGGATATACAGTGTGAATGTGATGTGGATTGTGTTGTGTACATGAGGAGGGATATACAGTGTGAATGTGATGTGGATTGTGTTGTGTGCATGAGGAGGGATATACAGTGTGAATGTGATGTGGATTGTGTTGAGTGCATGAGGAGGGATATACAGTGTGAATGTGATGTGGATTGTGTTGTGTGCATGAGGAGGGATATACAGTGTGAATGTGATGTGGATTGTGTTGTGTGCATGAGGAGGGATATACAGTGTGAATGTGATGTGGATTGTGTTGTGTGCATGAGGAGGGATATACAGTGTGAATGTGATGTGGATTGTGTTGTGTGCATGAGGAGGGATATACAGTGTGAATGTGATGTGGATTGTGTTGAGTGCATGAGGAGGGATATACAGTGTGAATGTGATGTGGATTGTGTTGTGTGCATGAGGAGGGATATACAGTGTGAATGTGATGTGGATTGTGTTGTGTGCATGAGGAGGGATATACAGTGTGAATGTGATGTGGATTGTGTTGTGTGCATGAGGAGGGATATACAGTGTGAATGTGATGTGGATTGTGTTGTGTGCATGAGGAGGGATATACAGTGTGAATGTGATGTGGATTGTGTTGTGTGCATGAGGAGGGATATACAGTGTGAATGTGATGTGGATTGTGTTGAGTGCATGAGGAGGGATATACAGTGTGAATGTGATGTGGATTGTGTTGTGTGCATGAGGAGGGATATACAGTGTGAATGTGATGTGGATTGTGTTGTGTGCATGAGGAGGGATATACAGTGTGAATGTGATGTGGATTGTGTTGTGTGCATGAGGAGGGATATACAGTGTGAATGTGATGTGGATTGTGTTGTGTGCATGAGGAGGGATATACAGTGTGAATGTGATGTGGATTGTGTTGCGTGCATGAGGAGGGATATACAGTGTGAATGTGATGTGGATTGTGTTGCGTACATGAGGAGGGATATACAGTGTGAATGTGATGTGGATTGTGTTGCGTGCATGAGGAGGGGATATACAGTGTGAATGTGATGTGGATTGTGTTGAGTGCATGAGGAGGGATATACAGTGTGAATGTGATGTGGATTGTGATGTGTGCATGAGGAGGGATATACAGTGTGAATGTGATGTGGATTGTGATGTGTGCATGAGGAGGGATATACAGTATGAATGTGATGTGGATTGTGTTGTGTGCATGAGGAGGGATATACAGTGTGAATGTGATGTGGATTGTGTTGTGTGCATGAGGAGAGATATACAGAGTGAATGTGATGTGGATTGTGTTGTGTACATGAGGAGGGGATATACAGTGTGAATGTGATGTGGATTGTGTTGTGTGCATGAGGAGGGATATACAGTGTGAATGTGATGTGGATTGTGTTGTGTGCATGAGGGGATATTGTGCATGGATCTGTACAAGAAATATTGAGAAAGATGTTAGTTTGTGTCATGAGTGAATGTTTTTGTTGTGTTTGTGTCATCTTGACAATATGACCTTGTAATTGGGGGTTGATGGGAAAGGAGGAGGCGAGAACCGCCTTGACGATATAAATAATAGCTTAATAGAAAACTGAACCAAAAATACAAACACACTCATTTGTCGGACAGCTGCCCGTAACTCTCTCTCTCTGTCCCACTGCAGTCTCCAGAGGGCCTTTTATCCCTTTCTGAGGCTTGATTAGCCTGATAAGGGGCCGGGTGTTTGGAATCACGACTCCCCCCGCCCCCTTTTCCCCATCTACCTGGATGAGGGAGGGGACAAGGGGAGGGAAATCAAAAAAATTAACTTCGGTCAGCCTTTATCCCTCTCGAGGGCTAATTAGCCTGATTAGGGGCCGGGTGTGTGGAATCACGACCTTGCCCCGCCCTGCCACAGACCTGTAAAATAATAATTTTCACAGTGTTTTCCTGTTGTGCATCTTGAAGAGTGACTGTTCATTTGTGTCTCCAGGTGTGTTTGATGTTGAAGAAATGAAGACGTCAGTGATGGAGGGAGATTCTCTGACTTTACACACTGCTGTTACTGGATTACACAATGACAAATCCAATTTTATTAAATTGTATTTTAATCTCAGTCTCATAGCTCTAATCAATGGAGATCTCAGTGTGTTGTGTACAGATGTGAAGTGTGCAGGTGGTTATAATGAGAGATTCAGAGACAGACTGAAGATGAACAATCAGACTGGATCTCTCACCATCAAGAACATCAGAATTACAGACTCTGGAGATTATCTACTACATACCATCATCAACAACATCATTAATGAGAAGACATTCACTGTTACTGTCAAACCTGGTGAGTCATTTAATGAGTGTTTAAAAGCAAATTTGATTAAATAATCTTCACTTTACCTGTTTATTAATTCACATAAATATAATCTCTTTCTCTAATCCAGTAACACAGTTCCTCATTATATTGACTCTTTTATTTCTTCTTCATTTGTGGTTTTAGTTCAAAGTTCAGAAGGTGTGATGAAGAATAATATGAACAATAATTGTATATTATATATTGCTACTTTCTCTGTGCTGGATTTAGATGATGTGGCAGTAAACGTGGTTCTTTATGCTCCACTGTCATCTTTTGAGTAACAGACAGTCCAATTTTATCCAACTTCTTGGACAAATCTAGGGACAAACTATTTCAGTGGAATGATTTAAAAGCAGTGGTGCCAACTCCTTCCCTTTCACACTGAACTTCTTCCTGTGTTCCTAGAAAAAAGGGTGTGAGACAACATTCAACATTTGTATTTTAACATTTCATTGAAATTCTGACTTGACTTTAACAAAACTATTAACAAACATATTTAAAATAAAAAAAAATAAAAAGTCAGACATGAAAATTGGATGCAGGAAAATATATTTAGATTTGACACCCATGAAATTAACTAGAATGTTCAATTAATTAATATCTCCATAAATAAAAATAGGAATATATCTTTGGTTATTGTGGAAAATAGTTTTGGAATATAAAATCTTAGATGAGTATAACAAAGTAATATTTTCTGACTTTATACAAACGATCTCAGAATATGAAGTGGAATTTAAATGACAGATAATCAATTAAAAATAAAGACTTTGCTTCTGAAATGACTCTGTAGAGGATAGCTGCATGCCCACTGATTTCAGATTTCCCGGGTCTGTTTGTTACACCGTAATATATTCAACTAGACTAAACTTCACACCATATATTAATATTACACAAGAAAATATTGTTAATCTGTGTATGTACTGATTTGAATAACAGCATGCTAATAATGATACACTTGGTCTCTTAATAACGTTCTGTCCTCTACTATGGTGGAGGTTTATTCACCCAAAAGAAGAAACTGTTCATGTGTGTTTCAGGAGTGTCTGGTGCTGAAATGAAGATAAAGTCGGTGATTGAAGGAGATTCTGTCACTCTACACACTGATGATACTGTAAAACAGGGAGATGTTGTGATGACGTGGTATTTCAATGACACTCGTATAGCTGAAATGAATGAAGATCCCAGTAAGAGCTGTACAGATGTGACGTGTGATGAAGGTGCTGAGAGATTCAGAGACAGACTGAAGATTGACCATCAGACTGGAGATCTCACTATCACAAACACCAGAACTACAGACTCTGGACTTTATCAACTAGAGATCAGCAGCAGTATCAGCAGCAGCTTCAGCGTAAAGAGCTTCAGTGTTAATGTCAGCGGTGAGGACGATTTCATCATTTAATGCAGATAATCAGATCTTCAGTTGTTATAAAGAGCTGATGATGATCACATTCAGTGACACTAATGACTGTCTCTCTTCATCATTACAGTATCAGACATAAAAACTCCAGATTCAGGTCGGTCTTCTGGTGCTGTAGCAGGAATATGTGTTGCTGTTGTTCTGGTTGTCGCTGTAGTTGATGCTGGTGTGATTTACTATCACTCAAAACATGGAATAATTGGCAAGTATTACATACAGCTGATATAAAAGAGAAACATTTTAGATTAAATGGGTAAAAAGACTCTTTAAATATGTGAATACGTTTATTTTTATACTCAAAACTAACTGACAATGAAAATGTGATTAATTGAGTTTTTATTCAACAGATATGGAGACGCAGCACAATGTTCAGGTAAGATACTTCAGTATGTGCATTACATCTTTCTGTCTCTGAATTTACAACAGATTCAGATCAGTTTGATTTCATCTGAAGCGTCTCAGAGATTATTTTCTGTGTTTTAGACAGTTTAACACACATATTCAGTATACGATACATCAGGTCCAAATATTGATATTATATGTTAAATGTACGCTGTAAACTGTGTTCCTTTATTCTCATATTTGTATCAAGCTCAACTTTAATGATTTATGCCAAAACAACAAACAAGCAGAAAACAAACATGAAGTAAAAATCATTGTCAATGTAATGCAGTAATTCATATTCATGATTAATGAGTCTCTGTGAATCTGTGTTTTCTTACAGGAGGATGAAAGAGAGAGGACAGGAAGAGAGAGAGGATGCAACTGAATGACTCGACAACAGTTTGTGCATCAGATGCATCATAAAGTGTCATTCATTAATGATGAGTTACATAAGTGGCGTGTGTAAGAAGGGGGCATGATGTGTGTTACATAAGTGGAGTGTGTGTGTAACAAGGGGGCATGATGGGGGTATTTGTAAATATACTGTAGATATCGATCGGGAATTCCTGCTGCTGTTCCGGTATAACGCTGCTCTGATCGAGGATCAGTTTCCCCAACTCAAATCCAAACCTCACTTACTATTGAGAAAGGGAAATCTGACTCGAGATCTTTCTCAGAATTTTGCTGCTTTTGGAAAGACTTGATGCTTAATAGACAAATTATTCAGTTTTACTGACATGAAACAAGAATCTCAAACACACTTTCTCTAGTCTTGAGTTGATTAATTCAGAATACTGAAACTTTCTGAACAGTGATGAATGTGTTTCATCAGATCATCTGAAGCGCTTCTCAAACATTTCAGTTCCAACATTTGATCAAATAAGAAGCAAATAAATGTTCCCTTTAATCTTTTATTTCACTAAAGCAACACACACGTGCCACAATGAGTAAAATCAATGTGCCTGAAGTTAATATAAAAATACAAATCAAAACCCTCATCTATGCATGTCATTATATTAATGATATTTATACTGTAGTTAATATAAAAAGACAACCAAAACCCTCATCTATGCATGTCATTATATTAATAACAAAATAATTAATTACACATAAAAGATAAATTAGTTTGAGCAATTTTATGAAAACTGAATCTAGTGTTTGAGAGTCGAGCAGGCCAGTTTAAATCTGCACATGAGATATCAGCACTCCACAATCCTGAAGCAATAATGTACACTCACCTAAAGGATTATTAGGAACACCTGTTCAATTTCTCATTAATGCAATTATCTAATCAACCAATCACATGGCAGTTGCTTCAATGCATTTAGGGGTGTGGTCCTGGTCAAGACAATCTCCTGAACTCCAAACTGAATGTTAGAATGGGAAAGAAAGGTGATTTAAGCAATTTTGAGCGTGGCATGGTTGGTGGTGCCAGACGGGCCGGTCTGAGTATTTCACAATCTGCTCAGTTACTGGGATTTTCACGCACAACCATTTCTAGGGTTTACAAAGAATGGTGTGAAAAGGAAAAACATCCAGTATGCGGCAGTCCTGTGGGCTGAAAATGCCTTGTTGATGCTAGAGGTCAGAGGAGAATGGGCCGACTGATTCAAGCTGATAGAAGAGCAACTTTGCCTGAAATAACCACTCATTACAACCGAGGTATGCAGCAAAGCATTTGTGAAGCCACAACACGCACAACCTTGAGGCGGATGGGCTACAACAGCAGAAGACCCCACCGGTACCACTCATCTCCACTACAAATAGGAAAAAAGAGGCTACAATTTGCAAGAGCTCACCAAAATTGGACAGTTGAAGACTGGAAAAATGTTGCCTGGTCTGATGAGTCTCGATTTCTGTTGAGACATTCAGATGGTAGAGTCAGAATTTGGCGTAAACAGAATGAGAACATGGATCCATCATGCCTTGTTACCACTGTGCAGGCTGGTGGTGGTGGTGTAATGGTGTGGGGGATGTTTTCTTGGCACACTTTAGGCCCCTTAGTGCCAATTGGGCATCGTTTATATGCCACGGCCTACCTGAGCATTGTTTCTGACCATGTCCATCCCTTTATGGTCACCATGTACCCATCCTCTGATGGCTACTTCCAGCAGGATAATGCACCATGTCACAAAAGCTCGAATCATTTCAAATTGGTTTCTTGAACATGACAATGAGTTCACTGTACTAAAATGGCCCCCACATTCACCAGATCTCAACCCAATAGAGCATCTTTGGGATGTGGTGGAACGGGAGCTTCGTGCCCTGGATGTGCATCCCACAAATCTCCATCAACTGCAAGATGCTATCCTAACAATATGGGCCAACATTTCTAAAGAATGCTTTCAGCACCTTGTTGAAGCAATGCCACGTAGGGGGTCAAACACAGTATTAGTATGTGTTCCTAATAATCCTTTAGGTGAGTGTATATGGACTTCTAAATAGTCTTAAACAAGCAAAGCTATATCAAACTTAATGAATTACAAATACAAAACAAGCTCTTTGAAATAAAGCATTAAATAACGAGAGATCAAATTATATATAATTATATTGTTTAATATTTTAAAGTAATTTTAAGTCTAGTTGTGCAGTTTGAGAATATCTGATCTATTTGAGTATTAATTTCTATATCATTCATCTATTGACAAGAAATATTGTGAACATGAGTGGAAGTATAAAATATACAAACCACTATCTACAGTACTGCCAAATAACCTCATTTTATATTCCTCATTATGTTTCTTTAATTTATTCTCCATGTGATGAACAAATGTCAAGTATTAGTTGAGAAACCCATTGAGTGCACTACAACTTTTACATTTATGCATTTGGCAGACGCTTTTATCCAAAGTGACTTACAGTGCACTTATTACAGGGACAATCCCCCCGGAACAACCTGGAGTTAAGTGCCTTACTCAAGGACACAATGGTGGTGGCTGTGGGGATAGAACCAGTGTCCTTCTGATTACCAGATTACCAGTTATGTGCTTTAGTCCACTACGCCACCACCACCACTTTTTTCCATTTGTCTTTGATATGTTTTGATATTATTGGAACATGTTACACGTCATCAGTGATCGTTCAGTGTTTGGTTTAGTGTAGTGGTCAGATGTGGGCTGATTTCCTAAAATCATTGCAGCCGTCATCAAGATCATCATAGAGATCATAATGTTGCATGTTAAAATCATTGCAGCTGTAATCAAGATCATCATAGAGATCATAATGTTGCATGTTAGTTTATATTCGAGCAACACTTGTCTTCCAGCACATATCGGTTATTAAGTAGAACTGAAGAGAGTTATTAATGGAGCTGTGAGACTACAGACTTATTACCTCCTTTATTAGTGACATAAATGTATTTATACCTATTCATTTAAATATAAAACTATTGCTGGTTATCTGTGTAAAGTTAAATTCAATTACACGGGATCATGACAGTGATTTTGAATGACTGACTATAACTTTACATAGATAAGATTATATCACATTAATATCATGTTTACATCTTGAGGTTATACTTTATAAAGACACACTTGCATTGAATAAGTGTCTTACTGTAAACATGAAATAATGGAGTTTGTGTTGGAATTTTCTTTTTATGGAAATCAACATTATGCCACATTTACTTTGTACATCAGCCTCATGACAAATACAAATGTTAGATTATAAAAACTTTTAATAAAGTTTTATACCAAATATCAAGTTTCTTTCATTGTACTCCATGTATTTGCCATTTTTTATCTTTATTGTTCAGAGTGTAAAAATTAAATATTTTACTTTGGTACTTATTTTAAATCATAATTAACTTTCAGCTTTCTTTTCTTTTTGAGTTACTGTGAAAGGGAAAATTATGTTTGTCCTCACTTTTTATGTTATTTGTATTTTACATGTATAACGTATTAAGTGTTTAAAACAATGTTAAAATACCGTTAGACTCCTCAGTCTCACAACAGTGTAACTCTATATGAAATAAATGGACATTATGAATGTTTTAATTTACACCATGTGGGAGATTTTATTTAAACTTTGTGTTTTGGAAATTATCAGTATAATCAGATTTTATTTTCAGTTAAATATCATAATTATGCTTTAAATATTGCTCACATTCTGTAATATAATGTCATCTTTACATCAATGCACTAAACCTTGAACATTTTAGGATTCATCCTTTGATCTTTCATTGAGAGCTGGAACAACTCACTCCTTACCAAACTGAAAGATCTTATAAACACATATTACTAATTTATCTCTAAAATTAACATGACATTATTTGCTTGTAAGACACAGTCTGCTGTCCTGTGCTCAAATGAGTATTTATAACAACTTATTGGGCAAAGAAAGAGGATCATTCATACTTTGAACACAAGATGGCGCTCTCTGCTTAGTGTGCAACTTTTAGGATGCATCCTTTTCACACACGAACACTTCCTGTATTTGTCTCCTGCTGAAGTATTAACATTTACCAAATATGTCCAATAGATAACCAGAGCAAAACATGCAAAATAATACTTGATGTGTTTCACGACGAGCTACAAAGTGACAATTAGTTGCATATAATTGGATCTATTTGTATCCTGCCAAACCCTCATCTATGCATGTCATTATTTAATGACATGCATACTGTCGTTAGTATAAACTTATCTGTAATCAAATTCAAGAGTAAAATAACTTTTTTTTTTTTTTTAAATCTAGTGATTCTTCTGGAAATATTGATGTCTGATTTTCACTTAAAAATGTTTTTAAATATCTGTAGTAACAACAGAAGGCAACATCAAGAATGATTCTTCCGGGAGCATTAAATAAAACACATGTAGAGACACACAAACACAAATCAGGGGAACACATGTCACACTAAAATAATGCAATACAAATTAAATTAACTAAACTACATAAAATATAACACAGAACACACCAATTTACATTACTGATATAAAACAATAAGAAGAAACATTCCTATTACCTTAAAATATAATCAAATGGCAGATTTCTTTTTATTTTACCATAATTTTAAAAATAAGGTTTATTTTCTGGTTAAACATGATATACATTTTTACCTTTAATCATATGATAAAATCATACTTTTACATCTAAATAATTGCTCGTATTGTTAATTTGAGTTTTTACTGTATTTGTTTGGTTAATTCTCCTGAACAATTCAACCCAGTTAACATAGTCACATTGTGACACATAAACAGATCGGATCATGTTGGTTGTGGTGACAAACCAAATTACATTGTTCAGATGTAAGTTTAAATTATTGTATGTTGTTGAACGAGTATGTTTGTTCCAGCGGACATATTTTAGTCATATCACAGCAGAGACACAACTGACTGAGTGATGACGCACACACTTACCTGATACTATTGGATACTGGCGTGTCCACTTTGGGAAATATAAACATTTAACATGACAGAGGAGAGTACACACCGGATATCACGAAATACTCAGGGGACCCGCCGCTCAGACGGGTGTTTTTACAGAGAAAACAGGATGTGTTTGACCACAATTTCACTATCATAGCAGCTGACTAAAGCCCCGTTCACACTGTCAGCGATTTGTAGCTGTTTTCAATGAGAGCTGGCGACTTCCGGCGACACGAGCGAAAGCGACCGTTAGCGGCAGGATGTGGGCGTGTCAAGCGACGTGACGTGGGAAGGATGTGTCCTCAATTTTCTTTTCTTTTTCTTATTTTTCTTAATCTATTGTCAATGCATAAAATGTATAATGCACTTACATTTATAAAATTGTTAATCTTTTTTGAATTCCCAATAAAAATATCAGCCTCGATGACGTATGCGGCCGACAAATGCGACCTTCGTAAATTACAGCTGATTAACTGCGTCTAACAAACAAATAATGTCACATTCATGTTAGAGATACATTTGTATGTGTAGGGGATCAGGCACGTGCACACATAGACATCAAAAGGGGCTTTTTATTCCTGGAGAGAAAGTGCCCTTTTTTCTGGGGTGTTTTTTTTTTTATTTGTTTTTTTTTATAATATATATTCCTTGCGCAGAATGCGCACAGCTTCCCTGTCAAGCAAATATATTTACTGAATACTGTATATAAATATCGGGTCAGGAGTTCTGAAGCGCTCCCATACAGTGTGTGTGTCTAATAACATCATCACAATCGATAAACTGATATGCAAATTAGGCGTCAACTAGTTAAAATGCGCATATTTGCATCTAATTGACAGGGCAATGCAGGTATAGATAAACAAAATAATTAAAGCATATCACCACAGAACGTCCCCAGTTAATGACTTACATACATCAAGAGTCTTTCCCCCTAAAATTTAGAAATCTAAATTGGTGAATTTAGAAGAAATCTACAGATGCAAACAGATGGAGGATAGGTTTAAAACAAACTCCATCTAAATGTGGATTTTGAAGGTTTTATTTGATGATGATGATACAGTCCTCCCTCAAATGTGAAACTAAGTCCATGTCACCATCAGTTATTGTGTGTGTGTATGCATAGCAATAATAATATTATATTTTTGTATAATATGTACATATTATGTATTTGATTAAAACATTCAGGCAATTCAGTATTCTGATGCTTGGTTTCAAATTATTAGTAAAACACGCCCCTCTGCTTGATGCAGTTATTTAGGTTATTCTAAATATATACTTGAAACTAGTAGCATAGAGAACATGCACATTGTGGCATGGTTTCCTTTGCTGCTCTATACACCTAGTGAATACTAAGGAGACCATGGTTTCTGTGTGAACTGATTATTTTGTAGACATCTTTTGAAAATGAAACAATTGCGTGAGTTTGAGGAAGATAAAATTAATTAACTTTTTAAAAAAATTTTTTAAAAAGGAAGTCAGAGTTGTGTTAATATATATACTTTTTTGTTTAAAAAAAGTAAAAAAATACGTAATTATGAGAAGTGCCCTTTTTTTCACTTGAGCCCCTGCCCCTCAAAATGTCTGTGCACGTCCCTGTAGGGGATTAAACTTGCCAGACGCGCTTAATCACGGATTCCAGATTTATTTGCACTAACACGAACAATGTCCAATACATCCCATAATTGTGTTACTGGAAGATGTGTCAAATGGCGTAAACAGCGGTCAGCAAAAAAAGAGACTTCCCTCTTTCACCCCCTCTCTTAGTCCCAAAACCAGAACAGGTGAACAGATTATATCACTTTGCTTCCTCCGCCCCCACCAGGTGCCTTGATTACCGTAAATGTCCTTTCGAAATAATATAACTACACCTGGATCTTACATACTGTAAAATAAAGTGCTACTGTTACTTTCTCAGTAAAATTAAACATTTAAAATATACTTTATTCACTTCAACAGTAAATGTCTGTTGTGTAAGTTTGAGCTGTTTTCCTGAGAAATGAGATAGTTGCTCATATACAGTATGAATGTGATGTGGATTGTGTTGTGTGGTGAAATGTAGCGTAAAGAGCACTTCGTTGAATGTTTGTAGGTGGCGCTATTGAGCCATTTTGCCACACCTTATTCCGAAACCCATATCAGATGTAAATGTTCGCCAATTCTGATGCGTGTGCAAAGTTTCTTTATTTTTGAGTATGTTTAGGCCCTCAAAATTGCGATTCATTTGGGGAGAAAAAACGCCTAGAACAACAATAGGGTACTTGCACCATCTGTGCTCGGTCCCTAATGATTAAAGGAACTATTACAATTACTCAACTTTGCTCTGTTCGGCAGTAGATCCTTAGCTTCATTTGGTCAACAACATGCTCCAGAAATGTATGCATTCCTGCATAAATGTAAAAACTAACATCAATGGCTCTACAGCATCATGATCCATGAACTCTGCACTGAAGAACCTGTTCAGGGCCTCAGCAACAACTTCATCCTCCATACAAAGAATCAGAGGCAGCTGAACTGAACCAATGAGGTCATTAGAGTGCTCGACCTGTAACACAATACAAATTACTGCATGTTTAAGGTAACATTTCTGAGTAGTTACTAAAGAGTCAATTTACCTGTAATGGTGATACCTGTGTGATGGAAAGTCTCTTCCTGTTAGTGAAGAAATGCAGCATAAACTTACCTAGTGTGTCTTGATAATATGCCATTTCTGACCATCTGCTGAACAAGTCTATGCTTTAACCTGAGAGATTTCTTCAAACCTCCTTTTTCTCAACCTAAATACAGGCTGGAGATCAGCTCTCAGGAAGGCTTTGGACTCCTCAGTGTATTAAGCAAACATTTTTCTATGGCTGGAAAACAGTGATCGAATACACAACTGTTACATAATACATTTTTATCTCATTTTATATCATATCTCAAGTTCTCCATCAACATCCCACTCCACCATTTCCTCAGATTTGCCATGTCCAACTGCTCAAAACATAACAGTTAATGCCCCTTGTAAATGACATCATCTCAAAGGTACAACACTAATAATACTCACAATTGTGTAGTCAAATGGGGCATCCAGCACCATGTACAATGCAGAATATACATGAACAACACGTCAGAATAAGGCAAACACAGAGTATTAATAAACCATAAATATACTGTACATCTTACCATCCTCATAAATATACCACAGTCATTTCCATACGGATGTAATATAATGGTTTCAAATTCATATTTTTACCTGTAAATCAAGGCCTGACTTTTCAGTCCATTTTCCAGGAATTATCCTTTATGCAATATCCCTGTCAGGTATGCAGGACAAATAAATCAATAACAATTGCTGTGTCAAATTATAAGTCTGTACAAGGTTATTATATAGATGATCAATTTTATTCCATTGAGTTTAATTACACACACACACACACACATATGTGTATATGTCAACAAGCTTCAATTCATTGTGTATATGAAATACTTTGATTGTCAAGACAGCACATCTACACTATAAATGCATTACAGTCTGCTTGGTTTATTATAAAGAGAGGAGAAACACTCAGTTGTTTCAGCATCTAAACGACATGATGAACTTAAGACGGTTTATAAACGTTCTTTACTGATTTCTTATATGAAGTGTAGTTAACCAGTTAGCAACGAAGTTATATCAAGACAATATGAAAAATTATCTAATCCTTAAAAAGCATACATTTTACTTTATTTACGGTAATAATAGTGCGCATGTGTGAGTCTGAGACTGCAGGTCTGAGGATAGATCCTCCTCATTCCGCAAGTGGGCGTTCCTACTGCTGTCACTCGTTATTGATCGACTGCACTATATGGCCTGCAGTAGGAACGGGGCGTTACTTTCACTTTCAGCATGTGAATATGAAGAATATCAACCGAGTTCGGGGATTATTGTCAGTTTTATTTATTTATTATTATCTTTAATTGTTGTTTCAAGTGTGAAAGTTACTGTTGTATGTATTCGTCTTGTTGCATTTCTTACATAGAAGACATTATTTTCTAAACAGCTCGAAGCCGCAGATGACAATTTACATTTTTCTCCAGAACATCGGATGAAAATGAAGATCATCTTTTATTTGCTCTTTGTGTGTTTTGTGCTCGATGATGGTAAGACATTGTTACATTCTTCCTATTAATGATGAAACATTCACAAACTGACACAGCTTCATATAATGATCCCGAATGTGTTTGTTTGTCGGTTCCGTGTTTCCATATGAATGAATGAGATTTAGGGTTTTATTATTAGGGTAAAATTATTGTTCTGTATTTAAAGATGAAAATGGCGCGATTTGTCCCGTATTTAAGCTGGTCAGATGTCATCAGGTGAAGTTGTTCCAGATCGTTAATTTAACATTGATATAAGGTGCAAATTTTGCATTGGGTGTGATAAATCAGGTCTGGGCTTTGTGCAGGCCACTCAATTTCTTCTACGTCAGACACACTAAATAAATCATATCCTTATGTACACAGGGGCATTTTCATGCTAAAATACAAAAGCACAGTGATAAAATGTAATATTAATTAAATAAGTTAGTGGTTAATGGGGGCCAGTTCCCCTCTGACTAACATCATGAATATAATGCCTATATTATTTATTTATATGCAGTGCAAGTCATGGTTTAAAATGAGTAAACCAAGTAAGTGTTAAGGGCCAGTGTTTATACAAAGATTTTGTATGAACTGTAAGATTAATTTGAGTTTTTTGTAAGACTAATGTCTTTGAAGTTCATCCTGGATTAACTGCAGAAGTTCACATAGATGCAATTTTTCTTTGTTAGTTGGCTGATGGAGGCTTTTGTTGGCAATTCATTGATAGTCTATGTGAGCCATTTCAATAGTGTAGTCCATCATTAGACCGAGGTGATGTAGGCAGAGATCCGTTAAGTGCATCGCAGTTCAACTGGCCGGTAATTTCAGTGATGTCTATAAGTCCAAGGTTCAGGCAATGACATCTGAAGTATCCCATGTCTTATGGTTGGACTTGGCATCAGTTGATCCTCTGAGGTCAATCGTAATAGACTGAAGTGATGTCTGGCTGGCACCGGCTGCATTTAGTCGACATCATCAATTCTGCTAAATAAAATTATTGTGACAATGTAAATATTTATAGATGTGAATTTGGATTAAGAACAAAGTTGTCTCTTTGTCCAGAGGACAAGTGTAATTAGACCAACTGCAGAGCTTTAATTGGTCAACTAACAGAAGAATATTTTCTTGACTATCTTGGAGTAGAATTATGATTTACCTTCATTGGTATTAACCAAACTCTTTAATTAGAAGGGGGTGTCACATATTTTTGTCCATATACTGTATGATGCACATTGTTTTAGGTTACCTGGTGAAATATTTTTATCAGGATACACTGAAGAAAATCCCCTAAAAATGCAGCAATTTGTACAGATTGTGTGCATGACAGTGTGAATGTGATGTGGATTGTGTTGTGTGCGTGAGGAGGGATATACAGTGTGAATGTGATGTGGATTGTGTTGCGTGCATGAGGAGGGATATACAGTGTGAATGTGATGTGTGCATGAGGAGGGATATACAGTATGAATGTGATGTGGATTGTGTTGTGTGCATGAGGAGGGATATACAGTGTGAATGTGATGTGGATTGTGTTGTGTGCATGAGGAGGGGATATACAGTATGAATGTGATGTGGATTGTGTTGTGTGCATGAGGAGGGATATACAGTGTGAATGTGATGTGGATTGTGTTGTGTGTATGAGGAGGGGATATACAGTGTGAATGTGATGTGGATTGTGTTGTGTGCATGAGGAGGGATATACAGTGTGAATGTGATGTGGATTGTGTTGTGTGTATGAGGAGGGGATATACAGTGTGAATGTGATGTGGATTGTGTTGTGTGCATGAGGAGGGATATACAGTATGAATGTGATGTGGATTGTGTTGCGTACATGAGGAGGGATATACAGTGTGAATGTGATGTGGATTGTGTTGTGTGCATGAGGAGGGATATACAGTGTGAATGTGATGTGGATTGTGTTGTGTGCATGAGGAGGGATATACAGTGTGAATGTGATGTGTGCATGAGGAGGGATATACAGTATGAATGTGATGTGGATTGTGTTGCGTACATGAGGAGGGATATACAGTGTGAATGTGATGTGGATTGTGTTGTGTGCATGAGGAGGGATATACAGTGTGAATGTGATGTGGATTGTGTTGTGTACATGAGGAGGGATATACAGTGTGAATGTGATGTGGATTGTGTTGTGTGCATGAGGAGGGATATACAGTGTGAATGTGATGTGGATTGTGTTGTGTGCATGAGGAGGGATATACAGTGTGAATGTGATGTGGATTGTGTTGTGTACATGAGGAGGGATATACAGTGTGAATGTGATGTGGATTGTGTTGTGTGCATGAGGAGGGATATACAGTGTGAATGTGATGTGGATTGTGTTGCGTGCATGAGGAGGGATATACAGTGTGAATGTGATGTGGATTGTGTTGCGTGCATGAGGAGGGATATACAGTGTGAATGTGATGTGGATTGTGTTGTGTACATGAGGAGGGATATACAGTGTGAATGTGATGTGGATTGTGTTGTGTGCATGAGGAGGGATATACAGTGTGAAAGTGATGTGGATTGTGTTGCGTGCATGAGGAGGGATATACAGTGTGAATGTGATGTGGATTGTGTTGAGTGCATGAGGAGGGGATATACAGTGTGAATGTGATGTGGATTGTGTTGTGTGCATGAGGAGGGATATACAGTGTGAATGTGATGTGGATTGTGTCGCGTGCATGAGGAGGGATATACAGTGTGAATGTGATGTGGATTGTGTCGCGTGCATGAGGAGGGATATACAGTGTGAATGTGATGTGGATTGTGTTGCGTGCATGAGGAGGGGATATACAGTGTGAATGTGATGTGGATTGTGTTGAGTGCATGAGGAGGGATATACAGTGTGAATGTGATGTGGATTGTGTTGAGTGCATGAGGAGGGGATATACAGTGTGAATGTGATGTGGATTGTGTTGTGTGCATGAGGAGGGATATACAGTGTGAATGTGATGTGGATTGTGTCGCGTGCATGAGGAGGGAGGGATATACAGTGTGAATGTGATGTGGATTGTGTCGCGTGCATGAGGAGGGATATACAGTGTGAATGTGATGTGGATTGTGTCGCATGCATGAGGAGGGATATACAGTGTGAATGTGATGTGGATTGTGTTGAGTGCATGAGGAGGGATATACAGTGTGAATGTGATGTGGATTGTGTCGCATGCATGAGGAGGGATATACAGTGTGAATGTGATGTGGATTGTGTTGAGTGCATGAGGAGGGATATACAGTGTGAATGTGATGTGGATTGTGTTGTGTGCATGAGGAGGGATATACAGTGTGAATGTGATGTGGATTGTGTTGAGTGCATGAGGAGGGATATACAGTGTGAATGTGATGTGGATTGTGTTGAGTGCATGAGGAGGGATATACAGTGTGAATGTGATGTGGATTGTGTTGTGTGCGTGAGGAGGGATATACAGTGTGAATGTGATGTGGATTGTGTCGCGTGCATGAGGAGGGATATACAGTATCAATGTGATGTGGATTGTGTCGCGTGCATGAGGAGGGATATACAGTGTGAATGTGATGTGGATTGTGTCGCGTGCATGAGGAGGGATATACAGTGTCAATGTGATGTGGATTGTGTTGTGTGCATGAGGAGGGGATATACAGTGTGAATGTGATGTGGATTGTGTTGCGTGAATGAGGAGGGGATATACAGTGTGAATGTGATGTGGATTGTGTTGCGTGGATTGTGTTGTGTGCATGAGGAGGGATATACAGTGTGAATGCGATGTGGATTGTGTTGTGTACATGAGGAGGGATATACAGTGTGAATGCGATGTGGATTGTGTTGTGTACATGAGGAGGGATATACAGTGTGAATGTGATGTGGATTGTGTTGTGTACATGAGGAGGGATATACAGTGTGAATGTGATGTGGATTGTGTTGTGTACATGAGGAGGGATATACAGTGTGAATGTGATGTGGATTGTGTTGTGTACATGAGGAGGGATATACAGTGTGAATGTGATGTGGATTGTGTTGTGTACGTGAGGAGGGATATACAGTGTGAATGTGATGTGGATTGTGTTGTGTGCGTGAGGAGGGATATACAGTGTGAATGTGATGTGGATTGTGTTGTGTGCGTGAGGAGGGATATACAGTGTGAATGTGATGTGGATTGTGTTGTGTGCATGAGGAGGGATATACAGTGTGAATGTGATGCGGATTGTGTTGTGTACATGAGGAGGGATATACAGTGTGAATGTGATGTGGATTGTGTTGTGTACGTGAGGAGGGATATACAGTGTGAATGTGATGTGGATTGTGTTGTGTGCGTGAGGAGGGATATACAGTGTGAATGTGATGTGGATTGTGTTGTGTGCGTGAGGAGGGATATACAGTGTGAATGTGATGTGGATTGTGTTGTGTACATGAGGAGGGATATACAGTGTGAATGTGATGTGGATTGTGTTGTGTACATGAGGAGGGATATACAGTGTGAATGTGATGTGGATTGTGTTGTGTACATGTGGAGGGATATACAGTGTGAATGTGATGTGGATTGTGTTGTGTGCATGAGGAGGGATATACAGTGTGAATGTGATGTGGGTTGTGTTGTGTACATGTGGAGGGATATACAGTGTGAATGTGATGTGGATTGTGTTGTGTGCATGAGGAGGGATATACAGTGTGAATGTGATGTGGATTGTGTTGTGTACATGAGGAGGGATATACAGTGTGAATGTGATGTGGATTGTGTTGTGTGCATGAGGAGGGATATACAGTGTGAATGTGATGTGGATTGTGTTGTGTGCGTGAGGAGGGATATACAGTGTGAATGTGATGTGGATTGTGTTGGGTACATGAGGAGGGATATACAGTGTGAATGTGATGTGGATTGTGTTGTGTGCATGAGGAGGGATATACAGTGTGAATGTGATGTGGATTGTGTTGTGTGCATGAGGAGGGATATACAGTGTGAATGTGATGTGGATTGTGTTGTGCACATGAGGAGGGATATACAGTGTGAATGTGATGTGGATTGTGTTGTGCACATGAGGAGGGATATACAGTATTTCTGTGATGTGGATTGTGTTGCGTGTACAATAGATGTGTACAAAAAATACTTGAGAAAGATGTTAGTTTGTGTCATAAGTGAATGTTCTTGTTGTGTTTGTTTGTGTCATCTTGACAATATGACCTTGTAATTGGGGGTTGATGGGAAAGGAGGAGGCGAGAACCGGCTTGACGATATAAATAATAGCTTAATATAAAACTGATCCAAAAATTCAAACACACACTCATTTGTCGGACAGCTACCCGTAACTCTCTCTCTGTCGTCCCCCCTCCCCCCTTTTCCCCATCTACCTGGATGAAGGAGGGGACAAGGGGAGGGAAATCAAAAAAATGTGGCACCTACACACTGTAACGGCGATCATGCCAAATTAACAAGAGGGAGAGGATAACATTGAGCAGCAGTGGGAGAGAGAGAGAAAAAAAAACACACTCAACAGTTCTCCGATATGCCGTAGCTTGGTCCTCGGCCACTCCTCCAACCTCCAGTGGACGTCAGCCACGCCTCCCCAGGTGGATCGGAGGCAGCCTTCTGACCCCTGGTGGACGGAATGCCCTGCCACGTTCTCGGGAAACAGAAAGTGTCTCCGCCGCCCCAGGCAGTAGTTCTCCCACTCCAGGCATTCAGCCGGGAGCCCCTCCCCGCTCACGGTCTGCGGTCGTCACGACCCCGCCACGTTTAGCGGCTCATAGGGGTCTCCCCCCGCCTCTGGCTGCGGCCTAAACCGCTCCAGGCAGTCAGCTAGGAGCCCCTTCTCCCTTTGCGGTCGGCGGACGTTCGTCCGCACTGAGGCGATCGGGCTCCTCCGTCCCCTGGCAGATGGCCGTGGCTGCTCCGTTGGGGTGGATGGTAGTGGCGTGGAATCTACTACGGCGCATCCCTCCTCCTTCCTGTGTTTCGGCACCAGTGTAAAGGGGATAATGAAAGGAGAAGGCGAGAACTGGCTTGACGATATAAATGATAGTTTCATATAAAACTGAACCAAAAAGTCAAACACACACACACAGGTGTCGGACAGCTGCCATAAATCTCTCTCTCTGTCGCACTGCCGTCTTCGGTCAGCCTTTATCCCTCTCGAGGGCTAATTAGCCTGATTAGGGGCTGGGTGTGTGGACTCACGACCTTGCCCCGCCCTGCCACAGACCTGTAAAAGAATCATTTTCACAGTGTTTTCCTGTTGTGCATCTTGAAGAGTGACTGTTCATTCGTGTCTCCAGGTGTGTTTGGTGTTGATGAAATGAAGACGTCTGTGTCAGTGATGGACGGAGATTCTCTGACTTTACACACTGCTGTTACTGGATTACAGAATAACAAAACAAATTTAATTGAATGGTATATTAATCTCAATCTCATAGCTCTAATCAATGGAGATCTCAGTATGTTCTGTACAGATGTGAAGTGTGCAGATGGTAATGAGAGATTCAGAGACAGACTGAAGCTGAACAATCAGACTGGATCTCTCACCATCATGAACATCAGAATTACAGACTCTGGAGTTTATCTACTACTGACCATCAACAACAACATCAGAGAAGAAAAGAGATTCACTGTCAGTGTCCAACCTGGTGAGTCATTTAATGAGTGTTTAAAAGCAAATTTGATTAAATAATCTTCACTTTACCTGTATATTAATTCACGTATAAATATAATCTCTTTACATTAAAAATAAATGTCATAGGTTCATATTGTTAAGACTAGTTTATTATCTTCCTCCAGATGCCAGACATCGTTGAACTGTGATTTTGCGCTCCTTCAGATATTTCTGGATCTGAGGGTGCCGGTCGGTAATGATGCAGTTTAGCATCACACCTTTTGCCTCTAAAACCTCATCACAATAAATAAATCAGGCAGAAAAGAAACAACAGTGAGGTTTTAGATTATATTTGATTATTATTTCAAGTGCCTCCACAATTAATATTGTCCACTGTAGAATTAATGATATTTTAAACCCCATCAGGACATTGATTAACATTACCTGTGTCTCAATCAGCTCCCCTGCTTGTGAATCAGTATTTAGCAATTTGCATTTGATTACCTGATCAGTGCCTGGACTACTAAATTTGGGAGCTTATTGAGAAGCACCAATTCTCTTAATACATAACCATGTGCTTGCACTGTGTGATTGTGTGTTTGGGGTCAAAGTCAGTCTGCTGACTATTAACCAAGTTTTTTTATTACCTGTGAGTCTGCTCTCATATCCCCAGGACATCTTTCTGCTCTTTCCATTTATAGACAATAGCTGGCTCCAGGTACCTGCTGGCATGTCCTCTAAATGTTCTGTGTGTGAACATCTGTACATGTAAATTGCGGCAGAAAGCTGTATGTTGCCAGCTGGGTTACTCCCAACAATGGGTTGGCTCTTCCATTGTCGAAAATACTGACAATGTGGGCACAACTGATCTATGGCTAGAAATGTTCAATTTCTTCATGGGTGAACATCACAGTGTCTTGAGCGCACTGGACAGTGTGTAAAAAGCTCGAGGAGGCATTTCTCAAACACAATGTAGTTGTGGTCCTCATGGGTGGGCATTGATGCATGCATTCTATCAAGGGAAAAAAGTAAAACTTAATACTGCCGCTTAATTGTATTTAAACATTATTATATATAAATTGTCCAGAAATGTCTAATAAAGATGAAAAATAACTTACGAACACTGAAGACTCTGTCACATTGGATAGGGACTGAGCAGAATCGTATGTTGAATCTTGAGGATTACCCAACTCAAAGGAAATCCCTTCCTCCCCCTCAAGTTCCCGATGTGCCCTTCTTGCTGGCGTATACTCATTAAGTCAATGGCTCTAGACTGCTAAAGGGAGCAATAGTGCCAACTCCTTCCCTTTCACATTGAACTTCTGCCTGTGTTCTAGAAAAAAGGGAATGAGACAACATTCAACATTTGTAATTTAACATTTCATTGAAATTCTGACTTGACTTTAACAAAACTATTAACAAACATATTTAAAAAACAAAAGTCAGACATGAAAATTGGATGTAGGAAAATATATTTAGATTTGACACCCATGAAATTAACTAGAATGTTTAAGGAATATCTCCATAAATAAAAATAGGAATATATCTTTGGTTATTGTGGAAAATAGTTTTGTAATATAAAATCTTAGATGAGTATAACAAAATAATATTTTCTGACTAGATACAAACGATCTCAGAATATGAAGTGGAAGTTAAATGACAGATAAACAATTAAAAATAAAGACTTTGCTTCTGAAATGACTCTGTAGAGGAGAGCTGCATGCCCACTGATTTCTGATTTCCTGGGTCTGTTTGTTACACCGTAATATATTCAACTAGACTAAACTTCACACAATATATTAATATTACACTCGAGAAGATATTGCTAATCTGTGTATGTTCTGATTTGAATAACATCATGCTAATAATGATACGCTTGGTCTCTTAATAACGTTCTGTCCTCTACTATGGTGGAGGTTTATTCACCCAAAAGAAGAAACTGTTCATGTGTGTTTCAGGAGTGTCTGCTGCTGAAATGAAGATAAAGTCGGTGATTGAAGGAGATTCTGTCACTCTACACACTGATGATACTGTAAAACAGGGAGATGTTGTGATGACGTGGTATTTCAATGACACTCGTATAGCTGAAATGAAGGAAGATCCCAGTAAGAGCTGTACAGATGTGACGTGTGATGAAGGTGCTGAGAGATTCAGAGACAGACTGAAGATTGACCATCAGACTGGAGATCTCACTATCACAAACAGCAGAACTACAGACTCTGGACTTTATCAACTAGAGATCAGCAGCAGTATCAGCAGCAGCTTCAGCGTAAAGAGCTTCAGTGTTAATGTCAGCGGTGAGGACGATTTCATCATTTAATGCAGATAATCAGATCTTCAGTTGTTATAAAGAGCTGATGATGATCACATTCAGTGACACTAATGACTGTCTCTCTTCATCATTACAGTATCAGACATAAAAACTCCAGATTCAGGTCTGTCTTCTGGTGATGTGGAGGAAATAAGGATTGTTGTTGTTCTGGTGTTCATGTATTGCGTTGTAGCTGCTGCTGGTGTTGTGATTTATTATCACTGTACTGATGTCAAGACAAAATGGCAAGTATTACATACAGCTGATATAAAAGAGGAAAATATTAGATTAAATGGGTAAAAAGAGTCTTTAAATATATGAACAATTTTATTGTGTTTATTTTTAATGTTTATTTTCATATAAAATGTGTTTAATTGAGTTTTTATTCAACAGATATCGAGATGAAGCACAATGTTCAGGTAAGATACTTCAGTATGTGCATTACATCTTTCTGTCTCTGAATTTACAACAGATTCAGATCAGTTTGATTTCATCTGAAGCGTCTCAGAGATTATTTTCTGTGTTTTAGACAGTTTAACACACATATTCAGTATACGATACATCAGGCCCAAATATGTATATTATATGTTAAATGTACGCTGTAAACTGTATTCCTTTATTCTCATCTTTATATTTGTATCAAGCTCAACTTTAATGATTTATGCCAAAACAACAAACAAGCAGAAAACAAACATGGAGTAAAAATCATTGTCAATGTAATGCAGTAATTCATATTCATGATTAATGAGTGTTTGACTTTCTTTCTTCAGGACACATTTGAAGAAAAATATCTCGGCTCAGCAGGTCCTTAAAATGCAAGTGGATGGAGATCAAACTTATGAAGCTCAAAAAACAAAAATCACAGACAGTCATCATAAACATCATCGACACGACTCCAGCGGTTAAATTAATGTCTTCAAAAGCCACACGATTGATTTTGGTGCAAAACAATCAATATTTAAGTACTTTTTAACTGTAATCCAACGCTTTACGAGAGGGTGGAGTCCAAGCGGTCTCTCATGTGTCGTATTCATGTTGGCATGTTACAGACGTAATCTCACGTTCTCTTCTCAGTTGGGACATTCAGGATAAGCACACAAACGCACCATTGTGAGTACAGAAACGGATAAATACAGATCTAACCCAAAACCAGTGAAGCTTCTGTTCAGTGTTCCTCCTTTTCATTTGTAAACAGCTGCTCTTCCGTGTGTCTCACAACACGATTATATCACACGCGTGTACCGCTGCTGACCAGAAGCATCATTTACTGTTAAAAGTACTTAAATATTTATATTTGTGCACTAAAATCGATTGTGTCACTTTAGAAGACATTAATTGAACCGCTGGAGTCGTGTCGATGATGTTCATGATGACTGTCTGTGATTTTTGGAGCTTCAAAAGAGAAATCTGCATCCACTTGCATTTTAAGGACCTGCTGAGATATTTTTCTATTTTTCTTCATATTTGTTCTGCTGAAAAAGAAACAATTACAAAATATCTTGAGTTCTGGCAAACTCTCCATAAACTTGCCTCTCATTATTTTCACATGTAAATGAGCTTGTGATTCACCATAAACGTTTGCCAGAAGTTTCTGCTCTTCACCGGTAATGAATCCTTTGGCAACAATGAACAATTTGCCCCAAAGTCACAAATATAGATTTAATCACATGCAGGATATAAATATCAGAATATAAGTTCAAATGCTCATTTGTGATCTCAGGAATGAAATTATTACTAATGAAAGTGTTTTTATATCTGTAAAAGTATTTCAACATGTTAGATTTGATATTTCTGATATCTGGAAATTGATTTTGTTTCTTTTAAGGTTTTAATTGTTTTAATCAGGAGTGAATGACAGATAATAAAATGAGAATTATATTTTTACTGGTTGAATTTCATTTTTAATATTAAGAATTTACATTTATATTAGTGTAAATATAATTACTGATGTGACAATTTTACACTTCACTATTCATAATTATATTCCTGATATCAAGAATTGTCTTTTTAACTGGAGAAAATATAATTTTTGATATTTAATTCATATCCTGCACATGAATACATTTGGAAAGGGGGTTTGAGATTCATTAAAGTTTAAACAGATAATTCAGCAGCACTTTATTTTACAGTTCTGTTCTACATTTACTTACTACATAATTACAACAACTCCAGTAATGACTAGATCCTAACCCTAACCTCACCATAAACCATATTGAGTACATGTAGTTACCTCACATTACTCAGTACTTTCTTGTGTAAGTACACTGAAAGTACACATACTGTAAAATAAAGAGCAACTGTTACTTTCTCAGTCAAATGAAACATTTCAAAAAGACTTTATTCACTTCAACAGTAAATGTGTGTTGTGTAAGTTTGAGCTGTTTTCTGCCCTTCTGAATCACAAATCCTGTTCATTTCTTTGATCTTCTGTGAATCTGTGTTTTCTTACAGGAGGATGACGGAGAGAACGAGACTCATGTGATGAATGATGAAGGACAGGAAGAGAGAGAGGATGCAACTGAATGACTCGACAACAGTTTGTGCTGCTGCTGTTCCGGTATAACGCTGCTCTGATCGAGGATCAGTTTCCCCACCTCAAATCCAAACCTCACTTACTATTGAGAAAGGGAAATCTGACTCGAGATCAGCGGCTGCAGTTGTATTTATCTTCAATATGAGTCAACACTGAGATGACGTGATCATAAACTCATCAGACTCGTGTCTTAAACTTGTGAAGAAGTCTTTCTACTCTGGATTTTATCTGAATCTCCAAATATTCTCTTCTGCGCTGTGTTTGTCGGTGGGGACCGTATATGATTGTGCCGTTTTGTTCATTTAAAGCCGTTCAACAGTTTAATTTTGCTGCTGTTGGAAAGACTTGATGCTTAATAGACAAATTATTCAGTTTTACTGACATGAAACAAAAAGTACAAACACACTTTCTCTAGTCTTGATGAATTCTGAATACTGGAAACTTTCTGAACAGTGATGAATGTGTTTCATCAGATCATCTGAAGCGCTTCTCAAACATTTCAGTTCCAACATTTGATCAAATAAGAAGCAAATAAATGTTTCCTTTAATCTTTTATTTCACTAAAGCAACACACACGTGCCACAATGATTAAAATCAATGTGCCTGAAGTTAATATAAAAAGACAATCAAAACCCTCATCTATGCATGTCATTATATTAATTATATTTATACTGTAGTTAATATAAAACCTGCAGTCAAATCAAAAACATGAATTATAAATATTGCCTTTAGTATTTCTTCTGGAAATATTAAAATCTGATTTTCTCTTTAAAATGTTTAAATCACTGTAGTTTGATTGATTCATGTGGGTCATGCAGGGACTTCTGGAAACACGTAATTTATTTATATAACCGTAATTTTAACAAGTTTACTGTTAACATGTATATAATAGATGTGTATTTATTTATTTGTCCTATTGTGTATTTATATATACTTGTATTTTCTATTCTCTTTTTTTGTTTATATTATCTGTCAAGCTTCTGTCAGCAAGACAAATGTATTGTATGTGTTTAAGTGTACTTGTGCAATAAATCTCATCCTGATTAAAATAATGTTTATTTTCTTGTTAAACATGATATTAATTTTTACCTTTAATCATATGATAAAATCAAACTTTTTACATCTAAATAATTGCACGTATTGTTAATTTGAGTTTTTACCGTATTTGTTTGGTTAATTATCCTGAACAGTTCAACCCAGTTCACATAGTCACATTGTGACGACATAAACAGATCGGATCATGTTGGTTGCGGTGACAAACCAAATTACATTGTTCAGATGTAAGTTTAAATTATTGTATGTTGTTGAACGTGGCGAGTATGTTTGTTCCAGCGGACATATTTTAGTCACTGTAATGCCGCCAGTATGTTTAACTTTAAACTTGGTTAATATATTCACAGACTGATTTAAATACCGCATGAACAGGGTTGTTGATCTGACATGGAAGAAACTTGGGATGGTTTGAGAGTAAATGACAGAATTTGGGACTGGACAAGAGATGTTTCATGAGTGCTGATATTTCAGAACATCAGCACTCGAACGCTTCACTGTTTGTGTCACTCCGCTTGTGTTTGTGCCCTTATAAACTATTAGAGCAGCACAGATGTGTCTTTTAATTTCTCCTTGTGACATGAAGTCATCGGATTACTACATCATAGCTGGGAAATACAGTTAAACTCACAGCTTCAGCATTAAGGCATATCTCAGCAGAGAGACACAACTGACTGAGTGATGACACACACACTTACCTGATACTATTGGATACTGGCGTGTCCACTTTGGGAAATATAAACATTTAACATGACAGAGGAGAGTACACACCGGATATCAGGAAATACTCAGGGGACCCACCGCTCAGACGACTGTTTTTACAGAGAAAACAGGATGTGTTTGACCAGAAATTCACTATCATAGCAGCTGACTAAAGCCCCGTTCACACTGTCAGCGATTTGTAGCTGTTTTCAATGAGAGCTGGCGACTTCCGGTACACGAGCGAAAGCGACCGTTGGCTGACAAGATGTGGGCGTGTCAGCTGACGATATGGCTGAATGGACTCTTTTTTTTTTTAAGTCATCTTTATTGCCAAAAAAAAAGGATACAAATCACAAGTGACTTATCAAAATATACATAACAATTTTCAAACATAATATGTAAACAAAATACAAGAATTTTGCCAGGGAAACTTATAATTAAAACGAAAAAGAGGACCATATGTTGACAGTTTTAACTGCCTTTTTGTTGTTGGAGCCAGAAATCAAATTAATATAAGGTACAACTTCATGGAGAAAAAGTACAAAATTAGGTTTTTTAGTGCTGAATTTACATTTATGAATGTGAAATTTTGCCAACAGAATTAATAAATTTTAATGCAATATATCTTTTCTTTACTTTGCCTTCTATAAAAGCAAAATATAACATTCTCCCACAATAAGGCAAAGTTTTTATAAATATGGTCAATGATGAATCTGCTGAAGTTTTGCCAAAATGTCCTGGTGTGTGAGCAGGTGCAAAACAGTTTCTGGGTGACTTCACAGAAAGAACAGTTTGTATTGATGTCTCTTTTAAATGTAACCATGTAATGATCAGCAGGGTAATATCTGTGAATCATTCTGAATGACACTTCCTTCACCTTGTTTATTATCAGGTATCTGTGAGGAATCATCCAAACTTTTTTCCAATCAATGTCATTTACAAAACGGTTCCAATAAAAAGTAACATTTGGAATAGAGACCATTTCTTTCTGAAACAAAGCACGAATGTTCTTATTCTCACGAGGAAGTTGAGAAAAACAGATTTTTCCAACTGGTGATTCAGCCACATCGGGGAGGGAGACAGAAGTAGGCAGAGGTCTGCCAGTATTTCTAAAAAGCATGATTGTGCCTGATGGAATGGCGTCAAATACAATTGCAAATTCTCTTGGCGTAACTGGAATGGCTGAATGGACTCGTACAGTTCTTCTTCTTCTTGTGTTTTTTAATGGCGGTTGACAAGCCAACATATGGTGTATTACCGCCACCAGCTGGACTGGAGTGTGAAGCATTAATAAGAAGGAAATAAATAATAATAATTTATAAATGTGTTTATTAAACCCTGTTTTCCTGAGATAATTAAGTATTTCTCGTTGTATTTTTGACTGTCCTGAGGCACAATTCAATAGGTTGGTAAGGTGAATTTGTTTGAATCTATATATTTCTCATTGTATTTAATATCTGCTCTCTTTCCCTTGTAAACATGACACAATGTAATAATACATGTTCAACAGTCTCTGCTTCACCACATGTCAAGCATAATCCTGTTTGATGTTTCCCTGTTTTGAACAATGAATGATTTAAACCTGAATGTCCTATTGTGTGATAATTGTATCTTTATCTATTATTGAGACATATTCTTCCTTTTCCAACATGATTTTGGATATTGTATAAGTGTCTTCCCTTTTCTTCCTTGTTCCACATTTCTTGCCACTTTATAGTCATAAATTCTCTAATTCTTCCTTTTATCTCTTCTTTACTGAGTGATATATGAACTTCAACATCCTAATGATCCATTGCCTGTTTAGCCAGTTTGTCCACTATTTCATTTCCTTGTACTCCCACATGTGCTGGTACCCAAAGAAATCTCAGGACCATCCCCAGTTTCTGACTTCTTAGCAGATGTGTAAGAATCTCATATACCAAAACTTGATTCAGATTATTTAAAAATTCCTCCACCCATTACACAGCTAATAAAATCACTATTAGTTCTGTTGTACGGACTTTGAACCTCTTATTATATACTGCTGCAGCTGTTTTTCCAGATGTAGGATCCTTTGAACCATCTGTGAATATGTGGAGCATTGAAGAGTATTCCTGATTTAAATACTGCTGTACAATAAAATCCTTATGTGTATATGTTCAATTATTTTGTGCAGACAAAAATAAGGTCAGAGTGAACATGAGGTAATCCAAGTAAGGGAGTATTTGAGTAGACAGTATGGACACATTATTCAAATATTTACAGATGCATCAAAGAATATAAGTAGCGGATAAGTAGGTATAACATATGTTATACCAATATTGCAAATCTCAAGGAAGGTAAGGATATCAGATAGGCTATCAGTGTTCACAGGGGAAATGATGGCAATTGTGATTGCTTTAAGATGGATTAATCAAACAGGAGTGAAGGATGTAGTAATATATTCAGATTCCAGTGCAGCCCTCTCAAGTATCGATGCCCAACAGTCTGACACAAGACAAGATTTAGTAATGGAGATTCTCCATGAATTATATTTGTTGCAACAAATAAGGGTGAGGGTACAGTTGTTGTGGGTTCCTGCACATGTGGGTGTGAAAGGGAATGAGGTAGCAGATAAGCTGGCAAAACAAGCAGTACAGGATACAAAAGTGGAAATAGATATACCATATAGTAGATCAGAAATCAAAGCAATAGTTATAAAGGAAATGTATCAAAGATGGCAGCAGTATTGGGATACTGAAACTAAAGGAAGACATTTGCATGCAATACAGCCAAAAGTAGGGAAAGGAAGGTATTCTAGCAGAAATAGAAGAGAGGAGAATATTTTATCAAGACTTAGACTGGGGCATACAGGGCTAAATAAGACAATGCAATTAATATCCAAGCATCCAACAGGGCTTTGTGAATGGTGTGGAGTTAGTGAAACAGTAGAACACATGTTATGCATTGTGCAAGACATACAGAGGAGAGAGTAGGCCTAATTCTAGTAGAGGAGATAAGGAGAAATGGGGAACAAGATATTTCATCAAAAAATATTTTAAATCCGAAGATAGGAGGGAATGCAATAACGATATTGTTCAAGTTTCTGGAGTGTACAGGCCTAATAGATAGGATATAGGAGTGTGAGGGATGTATACGTGTGGGTGTGTATGTGTATTTATGTATGTATATGTGTATGTATATGTATGTATAAAAATTTTATTAAATTTTTTTTTTCCCCTCTCCCCCATCCCTCTGGTCTAAGAAGGGTTACGAGCGAAAGCTGGAGGAGCTGAACACGCAGCGCTGGCTGAAGCAATGACTCTTGTTGGTCTGGAGGATGGGGGGAGGGGAGGTAGTGGTTACAGTCTCTGGTTCATGATCACAGAAGGTGGCAGTAATGCACGAGTTTTGTTGCGATCTGACATAAAAAACGAGGAGGAAGAAGAAGAAGTCAGTTTGTTTGGAAGAGGGGAGCATGAGATTATACTTACACCTCAAGCAAAACTCAAAGGAGTCCTCATTGAGAAACTTTGTTTCCAGTTCAATCATATGGACTCTTTAATTCTTGCTTTATGTTTGGTCATCTTGAATTTGTATATGTAGTCGCAAAGGCAATACACATGTGAATATCAAATGGTTTCTCCCCAATGGATTGTTCTCACTGCAATTGCCTTGTGAATTATTAAATATCCAGAGTTCAAGGATTTACCTCTGTGAATGATCTTGGTTTTTTTGGAGTAATTGAAGAGCACTTGAAGGGTGACTTTCTGTTTTTTGTATGAGTGGATTTTCTCTTCAACATCGAAGTGATTTGGACATCTTCCAAAACATTGACCATTTCAAAGTTTCATGGTAGTGATTCCATACTTGCCTAATGAATCATTCATCTACGATCTGATAAGTTTTTTTTTTTTAATGTTTATTGTCATTGCCATTTTTTTCTATTGGTTACTTTACATTACTTTACAGACTGTCTTTTGTTTTGACCGTACTGGTTTCATTTCAATTTATTCTCTCATGTACATGCATTGTTCTGTTTATTTCTTCTGATTTACCAAAAACCATAATTAATATAAAGGTATAAAAAAATATTTCTTGTCTCTAGTGTTTGTGACAACCCACTGGAAAAACGAATAATAAATAGCAGCGTTAAGTTAATAGTTGGTTGGCCTCTCCTGTTATTCAGATATATATATATCTGCGTGCTGCTCTTGTGGCTGCTGGTTATAACGTATCGCTCCATGTCCATGTATCAGGCTCTATAATCACACTCTATGACACAGCACGTACTTTTTCTTTTTTTCTACACATCTCCGTCCTCATTGGCGCTCTTGTCACGTAAATGACCACATCCGGTCTCGGAATATGAACAAACGGTCCTGTTTTCGTTTCTGTTTTAAAGTAATTACATTTTTTGTTTTTGAATACCCGATTCTAAAAGGAAAATCGAATGACCAAAAGATACACGGACCTTTTCTTTACTCCCCCAATTACTCTCTTTAATTCATGTAATGAGAATCCCACATTAGAGTCACTAGAGGCCTTTTCCCCACCATAATATTTGGATGTTCCTTTCTACGCTTCATTTCTTCTGATATATTATTATTAAATATTGCTCACATTCTGTAATATGTCATCTTTACATCAATGCACTAAACCTTGAACATTTTAGGATTCATCCTTTGATCTTTCATTGAGAGCTGGAACAACTCACTCCTTACCAAACTGAAAGATCTTATAAACACATATTACTAATTTATCTCTAAAATTATCATGACATAATTTGCTTGTTAAACGCAGTTAATCAGCTGTAATTTACAAAGTTTTCTTTTAATTTTCCCCAAAGTCAAATGTTAAGATCTTACTCATCTACAAATGTTTATTTTTGGTGTTTGGCTGCTGTCCTGTGCTCAGATGAGTATTTATAACAACCTATTGGGCAAAGAAAGAGGATCATTCATACGTTGAACACAAGATGGCGCTCTCTGCTTAGTGTGCAACTTTTAGGATGCATCTTTTCACACACGAACACTTCCTGTATTTGAATCCTGCTGAAAAAGAAGTGTTTCAGTTCTATTCTAAATTATATTCCTCAGATTTCTCCTCTTATGAGTCAGATCTTTTTTTTTGCTCAAATTCAGAACAATATTCCACGTATTGAAGACTCTTTCAAAGTTTTATGTGATTCGGATCTTAAAATAGAAGAATTGGATTCAGTTGTTGAGAAGATGCCTTTAAACAAATCCCCAGGGACAGACAGGCTCACTAATAATTTTTTTAAATGTTTTTGGGGAGATTTGAGAAATCTATTATTCTGTGCCCTAAAAGAAGGCATTGAAAAAAAAGAGTTGATTAAAAGTATGAAGCAAGGTTTGATTACATTGATTCCAAAAGTTGGTAAAGATAAAAGAGTCTTAGACAATCTGAGGCCTATCACTTTGCTTAACATTGATTATAAAATCTTTTCTGGGGCTATTGCTTTATAGGCTGAAAAAGGGTATTTCTGCTATAATTAGTGAGACACAATCAGGGTTTTTGGGAGGAAGGTCAATTCATAATAATATTAGATTGGTTTTAGATTTACTCAGTGGTTCAAGATAGTGGGTTTCTTCTTTTTTAGATTTCTATAAAGCTTTTGATGCTGTAGAGCATCCTTTTATTTTGAAAACCTTGCATCATTTTGGTTTTGGAGTAAAATTTATAAATTTAATTGCAATGTTATATAATGGAATCAATAGCTCTGTAGCTCTAGGCGGGCATGGAACCTGCTCAAGATTTCCAATTAAAAGAGGGATTCGGCAGGGATGTGGTAGCTCACCATTATTATTTATAATGGTTGCAGAGTTATTATCTATATTGATTAAAAATAATGGTATTGAAGGTCTTTCAGTGTTGGACAGACATATACTTATAAGCCAGTTTGCTGACAATACAACATTGTTTCTAAAGAATGAATATCAAATTCTATTAGCTTTACATTCTATTAACCAGTTTTCTAAAGCTTAGGGCACATTTAAACCTAAACAAATGTGTAATGTTAACACTGCATGAGTTTCCTTTGCAGTCATTATCTAATATACAAATTAAAAGGGAAGTTAAATATTTGGGGATTATTATTTCTAAAGATAAAGATGTTATGGAGAATAAAAATGTGTTGAATAACAGATAAATGTAAGTCCATATTGAATAGATGCTGCAGAGGGATCGTACACTTTTTGGAAGGGTTCTTTTATCTAAAATGAATAGTTTGTCCAGACTCATCTATCCAGCCTTCTCCTTGCCCATATTGATTAAATTAATAAATAAGGTGAATTTTAAATTTATTTGGAGAAATAAGTGTCAGTACATTAGAAAGGAGGACATGATTAATAAATATGAAGACGGTGGGGTGAATGCTATCGACATTATGAATGGTGTTTTGAAATTGAAATGGTTAAAATCCTTCATTCAAAATAGCCACTCCTTTTGGTTTATTGTCCCCAATACTATCTTTAACAAACTGGGGGGAATACACTTTCTGTTATGTTGTGACTTTGAGTGCACCTCGTTACCAGTTAAACTTTCATCCTTCCATCAGCAAGTGCTGCTCTATTGGAAACTATTGTTCAAACATAACTTCACTCCTCACAACACTGCAGTGTGGAATAGTAGATATATAAAGTTTGGCAGAAAATCTGTATATCTTGAAGAATGGATATCTAAAGGGATTTGGACTATTGCCCATTTCTTGGATGATAATGGAAATTTGTTACTGTATAGAGAGTTTTGTGAGAAATTCCAAGTACAATGTGCCGTTAATATTTTTAATAGAATGATTAGAGCTATACCAATTCCTTTAAGATTAATGGTTAAAGAAGACATGTTGTACTCCAAAATCTCCCCAGTACTGAGACTGTCACGATTCCCTTGTTGTCTGCCCTGTGTTTCACTAGTCTTTGTCTCAAACTCCTATACCCTTTGTAAAAACTACACTTCCCATGATTCCGGCCCTCATCACTGCCAGCCCTGTGTCGTTAAGGTTATGATTTTTGTGATAAAAAATGTACAAATAGAGTCATTAGAATTTTTTTTTACAGGCTTATTACCCAAACCCAATTAGGCGGGAATACCTGCTTAAAGATTTTGATACGGTTGAAATAAAAAAATTAGGAAAAATTATTTGTCTTTTCCTCTCCCTCCTAAAGCTAAGGAGGTGAACTTCAAAATTTTAAATGAGATTTATCCTGCTAAGGAATTTTTAAGATTGAAATTTAATTTTGATGTGAATAATTGTGTTTTTTGTGAAACAAATATTGAAAATCTAGAGCATGTCTTCTTTGATTGTGATCTGGTGCCCCTTTTGGAGTGAAGTGCAGAATTGGTTAAGGTCTAGGAGGGTTGAACTCCCACCTCTCACGTGGAAGTTAATTAGGTTTGGTGTTTGTCTGGAAAACAAAGATTGTGATTTTGTTATTAATTTCTTGTTATGTTTTGGAAAGGTTTTTCATTCATAAATGCAGATGGTTTAAATCTAAACCCAACTTTAATCACTGGATGAATGAGGTTAATCTCTTGTGCAAATCTTAAAAATGTGTTAAAAATCAGAAAGCCCTTAAACTGATTTCTCTTTTGGATACGTTTAAATTAATTTAAAAAGTCCCTTTTTATTTATTTTTTCATTTTTCTATTTAATTATTGGTTTGTTCATAGTGTGTTTTCTGTTCTTTGTACTAGCTATGCTCAACCTATGGCTGAACAATTGAGGTTATATTCAGAGATTTGTTGATTTACCTTGTTTGTTTGTGTTGTTGAAGGATAATAAAAAATAAAAAAAATAAAAGTATGTCGAAACAATTTACGGCAATTGTAGACAGTAGTTATTTGAGAAAATGATTATGTATATTTTGATAAGTCACTTGTGATTTGTATCCTCTAAAAAACTTCTTTGAATCACGAACTTCAGTAGAGTCTATAAACTGATTGGCAGTAAAATGAACCAATCACAAGACATCTTATAGGGGGGGCACCTGGGGTGGCCAATCGAATTTCAGGGGGGGCCGGTGCCCCCCTGGTCACCACGTAGACCCGCCCCTGGTTCTGATGACGTTGCTGCCCAGTTGGTCACATATCTTATCTCTTTTGTATGTTCCCGTTCTCTGTCTTAATCAAGATATCAGATGCAACCCTAAAGCAATTCTGAAATGGAAACAATTGTTTTCTTCAATACCCTCTTCTGAGATAATCTGGTTCGCAAGTAATACATTTTTACTGCCAAATAAGGTCAAGGAAACTCATTTCAAAATACTACACAGGTATTATCCCTGTAATGCATTTCTTAATAAGTTTAAAAAAAGACTTCTCATCACAATGTTGTTTAGTCTTGAATCTGAAACTCTCATTCATTTATTTTGTAAGTGTAAATACTCTGAAGACTTTTGGAAGCAGGTATCTATGATGGTTTTTGATGCATTCTACAAAATAATTAGAATAGATGAGGCTATGATCTTCTTCTTGGATTGTAATACTGGCTCAGATATAATTGATAACACTTTAAAGTTAATAATTCTTCTCGGGAAGTTTCATATACATAAAGCTAAAGTAATGTCTATAACACCCTCATTTAATTTCTTTTGTAAAGATCTTAAAATATTTTATGACTCTTTGAAGTCAATCACTAGAAATAAGTGCATAAAAACATCTCATATTTTGAAAAAAAATTGTCTGTAGAATTTAATGTTTTACTCTGTATAATGTAAGATCTGTTTTGTGTTTCCCCCAATATCTGTTTGTCTTATGTTTGATGTTAAATGTCATTTTAAGCTGTTTTGAAAGTTGAATAAAAAAAAAAAAAAAAATGTTCCCGTTCTCTGCATTAATAAAAAAAAACAAAGTAAAAAGCGCGGGAGATATTATTGAGGAAGCTCGTCTGGGGAGAGCATGGTTCATGCAGCTCCTTCTTTTTGTTCCGTCTAAAAAGCCCTAAAATAGAAAAATAGATTAGAAAATAATGAAAAGTTGGATTTCAGAGTTAAGAGACAGAGATTTGGAAATAAAAGTGTGGATTGAAGGTTATCGAGTTTTCTCCAGAACATCGGATGAAAATGAAGATCGTCTTTTATTTGCTCTTTGTGTGTTTTGTGCTCGATGATGGTAAGACATTGATACATTCTTCCTATTAATGATGAAACATTCACAAACTGACACAGCTTCATATAATGATCCCGAATGTGTTTGTGTGTTCCGTGTTGGCCCATATATATATATATTTTATTGCTTGAATGAAAATACAAAAAAGCCACAGTAAACATAAAACTTAATACATAACGTCAAAGCTAAATAGCAGGAGAAAAAATACACATAATAAACAGGTAAATGACCAAGGGATAACAAAAAATAACTAAATAAATAAAAAGACCAAAAAGAATATTGTACAAGGGGGTTCATTATCAAAGCATGTCTGCAAAAGTTTACACAATTTAAGTTTTTTTATTATGCATACAATTTGAGGAAGATTTATTAAGATATATTTGGTGCAAATCAAATGAGCACCTGTGTCAGTGTTATTTGTAGTTGTAGAGATTAGTCACACATGTGTATCAGTAAATTTGAAGTCACAGAGAAATTTATTTTAAGAGTTGCAAGCTTGTAGATTTTTTTTTATCTCCCACAAACACAACACAACAGTTACACCTTCTCAAATTCTTCATTGCAGGTGCACAAATCCTTTTCTACGAATCACAAATTAAGAAACTCGTGCACTCACATTTGTGCTACACGTGCACACACCCGCACCAAAAAATGTAAAGTCACGGACAAATTTTGCTCATCCGCAAATCAGTTTGTGAATTCATCCAACGAGAGTTGCACACTTGTAGAATATTTTCTCACACAAAAAAAAATATATTTTCTTTGATATTTTTCTCACAAAAAAACAAATACAAAAGTTTTTTTTTTTTTTTTTACAAATACAAAAGTACAACTGCTTGAATCTGCTGCTATGAGTCTCAAACACTGTTTTTGGGCTCTCCCCTTTCGCACCACATGTCTGTGTAAAATATGGAGCAAAAAGTGAGTTGTGCGTCTGTCGAGGCAGCAGGCAGGAACTGTTCAGAGAATTTTGGCCAATCAGGAGAGCTCGTTTGGGCGCCTCTCCATTGGCGGAACATGACGCCCGAACAGGAAAAAATAAAAATAAAATAAACCTTCCATGAGCATCTTCCCGAGCTGGCAATGGCAAATACAAAATAAAGGTATGTTTTTTCTTCCTTTTTCTGAAACCACTCACCGTTATACATTTGTTTATAGTTTATATAAGCTCGATGGTCACTGCGGTCAAGCCAGCCGCGATTAAAATCCATATAACAGAAAGACTTTCTGACTCCTGTTGAGTGCAGAAGAAAGCGAGTCTTACTATATTGACGAAAACGCGTTTATTAAGTGTCTGTGACGTGCTGGTGTTTATTAATATGTTTGATTTAGCCTATGTGAAATCTGACTGGTTAAGACATTAGATCAGTCTGAAGATGACAATAATATCGTTTATCGCAATTATTATCGCATTATAAGTACTTATAATGACAGGCCTAAACACAGATGTTTAATACACAGAAAAACATTAGTTACCTGCTGTAGTTTCCTCAAGGATCTATTTCTACTTGATATAACCCTTAAAATCTTTTTTGTTGGTGTAACCCAATTTTTCTGTTTGATTTAGTAATTTTTTTTAACTTAAAACCAGTTCATGTAGTTGTTATACAAACAATGGGATATAGAGGGGATATACAGTGCGAATGTGTGTATGCATGTGTTCAAGACATACTTGAGAAAGATGTTAGTTTGTGTCATGAGTGAATGTTCTTGTTGTGTTTGTGTCATCTTGACAATATGACCTGTAAAAGAATCATTTTCACAGTGTTTTCCTGTTGTGCATCTTGAAGAGTGACTGTTCATTTGTGTCTCCAGGTGTGTTTGGTGTTGATGAAATGAAGACATCTGTGTCAGTGATGAAGGGAGATTCTCTGACTTTACACACTGCTGTTACTAGATTACGAAATGACAAATCCAATTTTATTAAATGGTATTTTAATGACATCCGTGTTGCTCAAATCTATGGAGATCTCAGTGTGTTGTGTACAGATGTGAAGTGTCCAGGTGGTTATAATGAGAGATTCAGAGACAGACTGAAGTTGAACAATCAGACTGGATCTCTCACCATCATGAACATCAGAATTACAGACTCTGGAGATTATCTACTACGGACCATCATCAACAACATCAATGATAGAAAGATATTCACTGTTACTGTCCAACCTGGTGAGTCATTTAATATTGGCTTCTAATTTGTATTTCTTGATATAATGGTACATAAACCAATGTTAATGTGATATATGTGGAGAACGTGTCTTAAGTATTTTAAACTTGCATATAGTCTTCCCTGTTTTACTGATAAGTTTAATTGTTTAAAAGCAAAGATGATTAAATAATCTTTTAGGTGCACAATTGTTGTTATTTCCTCAGTTCTGTCCTCTACTATGGTGGAGGTTTATTCACCCAAAAGAAGAAACTGTTCATGTGTGTTTCAGGAGTGTCTGCTGCTGAAATGAAGATAAAGTCGGTGATTGAAGGAGATTCTGTCACTCTACACACTGATGATACTGTAAAACAGGGAGATGTTGTGATGACGTGGTATTTCAATGACACTCGTATAGCTGAAATGAAGGAAGATCCCAGTAAGAGCTGTACAGATGTGACGTGTGATGAAGGTGCTGAGAGATTCAGAGACAGACTGAAGATTGACCATCAGACTGGAGATCTCACTATCACAAACACCAGAACTACAGACTCTGGACTTTATCAACTAGAGATCAGCAGCAGTATCAGCAGCAGCTTCAGCGTAAAGAGCTTCAGTGTTAATGTCAGCGGTGAGGACGATTTCATCATTTAATGCAGATAATCAGATCTTCAGTTGTTATAAAGAGCTGATGATGATCACATTCAGTGACACTAATGACTGTCTCTCTTCATCAGTATCAGACATAAAAACTCCAGATTCAGGTCCGGCTTCTGGTGCTGTAGCAGGAATATGTGTTGCTGTTGTTCTGGTTGTCGCTGTAACTGCTGGTGTGATTTATTATCACCGTAAGATCTCAAGACGAGGACAAAATGGCAAGTATTACATACAGCTGATATAAAAGAGGAAAATTTGAGATTAAATGGGTAAAAAGAGTCTTTAAATATGTGAACACTTTTATTTTCATACTCAAAACTAACTGATAAAGAAAATGTGTTTAATTGAGTTTTTATTCAACAGATATGGAGATGCGGCACAATGTTCAGGTGAGATACTTCAGTATGTGCATTACATCTTTCTGTCTCTGAATTTACAACAGATTCAGATCAGTTTGATTTCATCTGAAGCGTCTCAGAGATTATTTTAATCGATGTCGGTGAGCGTGTTGCACTAGGAAATAACTGCTGATTTCATCCAACAGCAAAATAAATGTTTTACAAACCCTGAAATATTGAGCTTTTAGGGCTGAAATGATTAGTCAGTGTAATCTACAATGTCGACAATAAAACATTATCGTTGTTGAATAGTCGTTTGATCTCGTGTAACGTAACATGAGATCACATTAAACTGTAATGATGACGTGTGAGAGCAGCACTGCAGTTCCTGACTGAGGAAGAATTACACAGATCACAGTCCAGATGAACTCTAAACTTTCCAAACAGCTTCAGATGATGTACATCACAAAGTATGAGGGAATTATAATGCAAAAATACAAAATAAGTAAATATAGAAGAACTCTCGTTGTGGAATAAGAAGAGGGAGTGATTGAAACTGCACCGGCTGATGCACACTCTGTCACGGGACGCTCGTCTCTCAAACACACACGCTTAATGCAGCTAGACTATAACGTGATTGCTCGTGAATTATTGAATCATAATATATGTGTCACTGTGTGTTTCTTATCATGAAGAAAATTGGCAATACGCAGCTTTATTAATAATAGAGAGTTTGTTTTTTTTGTGCGTTAATGATGGATTGAAGTGAACAGAAAGGTGAGAGAGGTGAAGTCATGAACTTATATTTAAGATACATCCTCTTAAAGTTTAAATATCTTATCTGTTGCGTCTCAGTTAAATGATTCTTGTTTTAAGGATTTTTAGACCATTTTAAATAGAAAACAAGACAAAAAAAACTTGATAACAAGAGGATTTAATGCAGTGAATTTCTTTACTGAATTATACTTGAAGTATAAAACATGAAGTAAAAATCATTGTCAATGTAATGCAGTAATTCATATTCATGATTAATGAGTGTTTGTGAATAGTTTGTGATCTACAAAACCTTCATTAGAGTCGATGATCAAACATTTTGTATTGGTGCATTACAGAAGATGATGATACAGTTTTTAAATGAAGATTTATTAAGAAAAACATCCTTCCTACATTTAAGACATTTAGTTTCATTTGGTTTATAGTTTTGGATGAACTATTCCTTCAAAAGACTTCCATGATCAGTAAATAATTACGTCTATAAAGTTTAATAATCAGATGAAACAAATCTTCTGCTAATGAATACAGTGTAGGTCATCAGTCTAACAGCTTGTGTTCACTTGTGATGTTTCAGGTCGCTTGTCTACTATTCGTAATTATATTCCTGATATCAAGAATTCTATATCTAATTCTAATACTCAATATGTAACCCATATTGAGTACATGTAGTTCCCTCATATTACTCAGTACTTTCTTGTGTAAGTACACTGAAAGTACACATACTGTAAAATAAAGTGCAACTGTTACTTTCTCAGTCAAATGAAACATTTCAAAAAGACTTTATTCACTTCAACATTAAATGTGTGTTGTGTAAGTTTGAGCTGTTTTCTGCCCTTCTGAATCACAAATCCTGTTCATTTCTTTGATCTTCTGTGAATCTGTGTTTTCTTACAGGAGGAGGAAAGAGAGAACGAGATTCATGTGATGAATGATGAAGGACAGGAAGAGAGAGAGGAAGAGAGAGAAGAAGAGAGAGAGGAAGAGAGAGAAGAAGAGAGAGAGGATGCAACTGAATGACTCGACATCAGTTTGTGCATCAGATGCATCATGAAGAGTCCTTCATTAATGGTGTGTTACATAAGTGGAGTGTGTGTAAGAAGGGGGCATGATGGGGGTATTTGTAAATATACTGTAGATATCGATCGGGAATTCCTGCTGCTGTTCCGGTATGAAACACTACAAGTTTATATGTAGACACAACAGATGTGTATTTGTACATACATGTGTATATATAGATTTATATTTTTGTATTCACTTTTATACAATTTTTTTTTATTATTATCTGTCTTGTTGTTTGTGCACTGGATGCTTCTGTCAGCCACACACATTTCTTGTGTGTGTGTGTGTGTGTGTGTGTGTGTGTGTGTGTGTGTGTGAGTGTACTTGAGCAATAAATCTCATTCTGATTATAATTAAAATGATGTTTATTGTTTGAATTAAAGAGCCTTTTTTAAAGCAAGGCAAACGTCTCCAGAAGATAATATCTGCTATACAATGTAAGCTTATATTGAAGATAGTTCACTGGCTGAATTTCTAATGTTATTTAACAGAGTCCGGGAAACGATCAGTTATTGGACCAATTCTAAAACCTGGGAAATATTCGTCAGAAATTAAGGTAGGGAGGAGGATTCTAGTTTGCACTTTGTAGAAAATGGAAAACCGCAAGGTGGCGTATGTAGTCCGCTGATATTTAATCTAATGATAAACCATATTTCTGAACAAGTTGAACATGGTGTAGGGAAATCACTATATGCGGATGATGGGGCTCTTTGGATTAGGGGCAGAAATCTAGAATACATGCTAAAGAAAATGCAGACAGCGGTTAAGGTGGTAGAACAATGGTCATATAAATGGGTTTCAAATGATCTACAATCAAATAATCCTGATAATTTGCTTCTCTAAGTGACATAAACAAATTTAATTGAAATTATATGTTGAAGATATTGAGCAAGTTTGGGTGATTAGGTTTCTTGGAGTTTTATTTGATGAAAAGCTTACATGGAGACAACACATGGATCAAATGAAAACAAAATGCAAGAAAATCACAAATATCTTTTAGATATTTGAAATATGAAATAGCTTCTCAGGACAAGATTGGGGAGCAACCAGAGCTTCATTGCGAAGTCTGGGCCCTTATGAGATGAACTTTTGATTAGCTTATATGTCAGCAGCAGAAACTAATCTGCAAAGAGTCGATACAGAGAAAGCTCAAGCCCTAAGATTATGTAGTGGGGCTTTTAAAACATCTCCAGGTTGAATTGGGAGAGATGCCGTTGTGTATTAGAAGAATTACACTTATGCTCTCATATTGGGTTAACCTGCAAGAGCATAATGAATCACCCCTGCAAAGACTGTTGTTCAGGAGTGTTGGGAACATAGTACATCAGATTTCAGGAGTTTTGGATGGATTGGGAATGCAAAAGCAAAGAAAATATGTTTGCAAACACAACATTGTACTACTGTCCCATATTCAGATATCCCTCCTTAGATGTTTATAACGCCAGTAATTGATTTACAAATACATGAGGAAATTAAAGATAAATCGAAACAAATACTTGCCTGCAAACGTCAAAGCTACTTTGAAATGAATTAAAATAAATACTTGAAAAATTGAAACTAAACCACCTTAAAAAGACATCCTTGGAGCAGAATTGAGGAAAATATATACACAGTTAATGACATTTGTGACAGAAACAGGACTGATGGAGCGATTATAAAAAGATATGGTTAATTATAATAATTATTATTTGTATTTTTTCCCCACATCCTGCCAAGTCTTCTGATCCACACTCCTGTGCAGTAGGTGGAGGTAAAGCGCCAATAAAAACCTAAGAAGAAGAAGTTAGCCCCGCCCTGTTTCTGCTTAGCGTCATTGCAGAGAGCGTGGAGATCACTGAGACAAAGTTTAATAACTTTATTACCAAATCCCAATAAAAATGTATTACTTTTAGAAAATTGGCCCGATTACATTTATTAATAACGATGCAAAAATGTTCGCACTTATATTTGCTGAAAGACTAAAGGGATGTCTCGATCCCATGATTGATGAATGTCAATCGGGATTTATGAGAGGTCGACTACGTTTGCAATAATATAAGGCTCATTTTGGATTTAATTGATTACAACAATTTTTTTACTGTAGAGTGTGGTGTAATACACATGCAACTAGTCCTGGTGTCAACATTAGACTGACTTTATTTACTTGTACCGGTTCTACCAACAGAGGTCACCACAGTCACATTAACATCAACACTGGTATTAAAGTGACCACGTACAACTCTACATCCCCTTTCTTCTAGAGAATGTAAATAAAATGAACACAGCCACACAACAAATAACCGAAACAAAACGCATACTAAATAGGCCACCTACAAAACAGAAGGTGACACAAACATAGAAAGTATAGTGAAGTATGGGCCAACTAGGTAGGTTCAATTAACGAAGGACCACTAGATAAAATTTGATCTCAGCTTAATTTTTTAGCCAAGTACTGACATAGTCCTGATAACGCTGACTGGGTTGGCTGACTCTGCCTGCTCGAGTCACCACCAACTGTCTCTCAGATGAGTCAGCAGTACTGACCACTGGTGTGATATTAGGAGGTGTAGGTGGCAGGTTAGCATTTTGGGCAGTTTCTCTATCGGATACTACTGGTGAGGTGGACCTCAGTGGCACTTCCTCCTCAGAGCTTGTCGTTGGGTTTTCATCAACCCGGAGGAGATGTCGCCTGTTCCTGATATATTCCTTTCCTTGTGATGCTATCACGTAGCAGTTAGGCTGCTGAGCTGGGCCTACCACTCTTGCCACCTGATCAAAACCACATTTAGTTTGTACTCTGACTGTCTGACCTGGTCTTAGTGTGGATAGGCGGTGAGCACCACGGTCATGATACACTTTCCCCCTCATTCTGTGTTTGAAAATTGCTGGAGCCACATTGACTTGGATGGTAGGCCTGAGCATGTCTGAGGTTGCTGGCAGGAAGGTCCTGGTTTGCCTGGACATAAGGCGCTGAGCAGAGGAAGGGAACCCATCACGGGGAATATTGCGAGTGTGGAGAATGGCTGCATGGATGTCTGTGCCATCACGGTGGCACTTCTCCAGCAGGTGCTTTGCAGATCTTACTGCACGCTCAGCAAGACCATTAGATTGTGGGTAATACGGACTGCTGCGGATATGTTTAAAGTCCCATGCCTGTGAAAAGTCTGCAAAGTCCCTTCCAGTGAACTGGGTCCCATTATCAGTCATGAGGGTGTGGGGCACACCATGTGTTGCAAAGTGTCGCTTCAGCTTTGCAATGACTGTGTTGCTGGTCATGTTAGGGAGGTAATCCAGCTCAAACCACCCTGAGTAGGAGTCCACCAAGACTAGATGCATTTTGGCACGCCACTCAAATATATCAGCTGCAGTAAATGACCACGGTAGTTTAGGGATGTCATGGAGTTGCACTGGTTCCTTTGTGTGGTGCGCTGTCAAGGCGTTGCACGCAGCACAACGAGACACCTCTCTTTCTATATCAGTGTACATTGAGGTCCAGTACATAGTCTCTCGAGCTCTGCGTTTGGTGGCTTCAATCCCGGGATGGCCCTGGTGTAGCTGACCAGCATAAAACGTTTGCAGTGCCACAGGTATTATGAACCTTTGCCCACGCAGGATTAGTCCATCCTCTAACGTCAACTCTTCCTTCATGGAGAAGAACGGACGCAACTGTTGCGGCAGTTCCTTGGAGGTGCTGGGCCAGCCATGCACGATGACTTCAGATAGCTGCTGGTAGGTGGCGTCACTCTTTACTGCATTTCGTAACTCATCGGTAAGACGTGAGGCGAGCACCTGAACAGTCATCACTTCTAGTAAGTTATCAGTAAGTGGGGGCTCAGAACTGCAACAAACAGTTCCTTGCCACGCTTATACATTACATCCAAATCGTAACGTTGCAACTTTAGCATCATACCCTGCAGACGTGGTGATGCAGTGTGCAGTGGTTTCCTCAGGATAGTGATAAGGGGCTGATGATCCGTTTCAGCAGTGACAGGGTGCCCATAGATGAAATCATGAAATGTTTTAGCTGCAAAGACCAGTGCTAACATTTCTTTTTCAATCTGAGCATATCTGGACTCAGTTGGTGTGAGAGCACATGATGCGAATGCCACTGGCCTCCCGTCTTGGAGGCACACCGCCCCAAGACCGTGTTGGGAAGCGTCTGCTGATATAACTACTGTGATGTGTCAAAAACTGCAGCACAGGAGGATTAGTCAGTGCCTGCTTCAGTTTGCCAAAAGCCGCATCGTGGGTGTCAAGCCAGTGCCATTCTACGTCGTGGTGTATCAGCTGTCTCAGGGGGCCAGTTATGTCACTGTACTGGGAAATGAATTTGGATAGATAGTTTGTCATGCCCAGGAACTGCTGTAGGGCCTGTTTGTCCTGTGGCCTCTCCATCTCGCAAACGGCCTTGATCTTCTCCGGATCTGGCTTAACACCATCAGCGGTTAACAGGTGTCCTACATAATGTACACAGTTGACTCTGAATTTACACTTGTCAGGATTGAGCTTTAGGTTGATGGCACGGATCCTGTTCAAAACCTGTGTTAGGCATTCATCATGTTCTAGTGATGTACGTCCCCAGATGAGGATGTCATCGACCACGATCTCACAAGGTTGTCCTGCAAATAACTGTTCCATCACATTTTGGAAGACCTCGCTGCCTGTGCATATACCGTATGGCATTCTCAGAAATCTATATCGGCCATAAGGTGACATGAATGTTGTGAGCTTGGAGGATGCACGGTCAAGGGGTATTTGCCAAAACCCACACTTGGCATCTAAGATGCTAAATACTTTTGCACCGGGCATGTCTGCAATTATTTGGTCAATGGATTTGAGCGGGTGACGGGTCTGAGGAGGGCCCGGTTTAGGTGCACTGGGTCAATGCAGAGTCGCACTGTTCCATCTTTTTTTTCGCTGCAACCATGGCAGACACCCATGCTGTTGCGTCGTTTTCTGGTGTAATTACACCAAGGGCAGTCATCCGGTCCAGCTCCGCTTTGACCTTATCTTTCATAGCAATGGGGATCCTGCGGGGAGCACATATTGTGGGGACAACAGTGTCATCTAGTCTCATATGATATATCACAGGCAATTTACCTATGACATTAGTGTCAAAAATCTCTGGAGCTTCGTGTTGCAACATGTGGATGTCAGGTCCAAGACGAATGAGACCAATAGCAATACTGTCTTGTAGTCCTAATATGGGTTTTACATCTCTATTGACCACATGAAACTTGAACTGTCCCTGTATACAATGCAGTGTTACAGTGCCATCAGTTTTAATTGACACCTCCATAAGCCACTAGATTGACCTTTTCATTTGGATCCACATGCGCTGTGTGGTCAACTGCATGTAGCAGTTTTCTAGGCAGTACATTACATTTGGCACCAGTGTCCACTTTTACCTTCAGTTGTCCATTTCCGTTCTTCAATGCGAGCGTAGCGAAGATTTCCCCCTTCTGTGCAGGTGTGAGTATAGTATCACAGTAGAAAGTATTAACAAATTGATTGTCTAGTTCAGTGGTCAATTCGTTTACTCTACCCCTTTCTCTTCTTCTGTATGGAGTGGGGCCTTTGGGGTGAACTGTGGCCTGCACCGGTGCGGAGCGACAACACCTAGCAAAGTGATTACGTTTTCCACAATTATTGCATGTTTTATTGAGAGCAAAGCATTTGCTGCGGTCAGGTGAGTGCTGGCCATTACAATTGCCACAGTGAGCCTTCTGAATTGAGCACACTTCAGCTTCCTTATGAAGTTCCTGAGAGCTTTTCTCTGACTGTTCATGGAGCATGCTGAAGCTAACTGCCAGTTTGAGTGTAAGATTCTTTTCACGTAATAGTTGTTTGCGGAGTGTATCGCTCTGTATTCCACAGACAATACGATCCCTAATCAGTTCGTCACAAAGCGCGCCAAAATCACATTTCTTAGCCAGTATTTTTAAAGTGGAGACATATGCCTGAATAGACTCACCATTTGCCTGACAAGTGGTGTTAAAAACATGTCTGTCCATAATGACGTTTTTCGCTGGCAGACATAATTCAGCAAACTTTACCAGTAGAGTCTCTGGTTCTTCGTGATTTTCTCCCTCTCCATAAACAAAGGATTCCGACTTTACAACAGCCTCCGGGCCGGCTAGATTCAGTAGCGTGTAGGCCTGAACTTTCTTGGATTTATCCGATAGTCCTGCGTTGCAGTAGATTATCCATTCTTTCTCAAATTTCCGCCAGTTGTCGGCAATGTTGTCGTCAAAAACTAGTGGGTCGATGCGACGGAGTCCTTGAGCCATTATCAAACACTTCTGACACCATGTAGAGTGTCGTGTAATACACATGCAACTAGTCCTGGTGTCAACATTAGACTGACTTTATTTACTTGTACCCGGTTCTACCAACAGAGGTCACCACAGTCACATTAACATCAACACTGGTATTAAAGTGACCACGTACAACTCTACAATTACAGATAATAGTTTTATATTATTTGTTGATTTTTTAAAGCATTTGATACTATTGATCATAATTTCATGTTTGAGACCTTTTTGGTTTTGAAGAATTCTTTAAACAAGCTATTTGAACATTATATAATGCCTGTAACAGCTCGATTAAGTTGCCGTATGGAACAACATCAAGGTTTAAAATCAGTAGAGGCATACGACAGGGCTGCCCAATCTCACCCTTTCTTTTTTACTTGTAACACAAACTATGGCCATACATATTAAAAGAGATCATTTTTGTGGTATTAAACTTTTGGAGAAAAGAAATAAAATGCTCACAATTAGCGGACGATACTACCCCCTTTTTTTTTTTTTAAATGAAAGTGAATTAAAAAAGCTATTGATTGTCTTAATACTTTCTCATCTGTATCTGGTTTGTTTTTAAACATTACAAATTGTGTTTTGTTTCCTTTGAGAACTGGTTACCTTAATAACATACATGGTATACCAGTGAAGGAGGTGGTAGATCATTTAGGTATCAAGATCTGTAATTTTGAGATCTATCATTGAAGGGTGGAATATTATTATCCAAAACTGAAGGGCGTAGTCGATTAGTGCATACAGCTCTTGCTCTAGATGCTCCACAATCAGTCATAAGAGAAGTGGATTCGATTTAGTTTCATTTCATCTGGAAGAACAGATATTTAAAAAAGACGATACTATGCAATCCAATTGAAGAAGGTGGTCTGAATGTACTTGATTTTATTACCGCTAACTGCGTATTTAAGAATAAATGGATAAATAATTATTTGTGCTTTAAAGACAAAATATGGAATATCATCCCTGACCTGATATTGGAAAAGTTGGGAGGTTTGGAATTTGTTTTGAGATGTAATTTTGATGTAAACAAGGTTCCGATAAAGCTATCTTGTTTTCATAGACGGGTCTTTTTATTATGGACGCTCATTTATAAACATAACTTCTCTCCACACAAATCTGTCATTTGGAATAACAAGAATATTGTATTTAAAAACAAATCTTTTTTTTTAGAAACTGGTGCGATAACGGTATTGTACTGGTGAGACAGTTATTTAAGCGTAATGGACAACTTTTTAATTATTGTGAATTCCTTAATTACTATAAGATTCCAGTAACTGCTAAAGAGTTTGGAATCGTTTTGATGCCATTCCTGGTGGCCTTATTCAACTCTTATCAGGTGATGTATCCTCGGAGTGTATCTCTGTATATAATACTCACATAGTGAGTGGTGGTGGCGTAGTGGCTAAAGCACATAACTGTTAATCAGAAGGTCACTGGTTCGATCCCCAGAGTCACCACCATTGTGTCCTTGAGCAAGGCACTTAACTCCAGGTTGCTCCGGGGGGGATTGTCCCTGTAAGTCTGGCTTTATTTGGTTTATTATTATTTGTTGTTTTTTCTTTTCTGTTTATACTGTTTGATGCTACTATGATTGTAACAGTAAGTACATTGTGATCCTCTGTATGTATTTTTGTTGTAATTGTTCTATAATAATAAAAAATAAAAAAGGAAGCTCCTCTGGGGTGATGAAGCTGCCTCTGTTGTTCCGTCAAAAAAGCCCTAAAATAGAAAAATAGATTAGAAAGCACAAAACGAAAAGTTGGATTTCAGTGATGAGAGTCAGAGATTTGGAAATAGAAGTGTGGATTGAACGTTATGAGTTAATCTGTCTCGAGTGAGTGCTGCCACTGATATATCTGTATATTATATAAGCTTTAAGGATTTTTTGACCATTTTAAATGTAAAACAAGACGCAGTTAATGCAGTGAATTTCTTTACTGAATTATACGTAAAGTATTGTTTCCTTTAATTCAGTGAATGTTATTTAGAGGTATTTTTAAAAGATGATTTTGTCCTCTTTATTGTTAACAAGAACGTTTAATACAAAATGTTAAGTCTGAATAATCAGTTAAGAGATAATGACTAATCGCTGAATAGTCGAATAATCAATCTAATAATTGTTAGATTAATTGATTATCAAAATAATTGTCAATTAAAGCCCTAGTTGCAAGAAAAATCATGGTCAAAATCATTCAGTATACGATACATCAGGCCAAAATATTGATATTATATGTTAAATGTACGCTGTAAACTGTGTTACTTTATTCTCATCTTTATATTTTTATCAAGCTCAACTTTAATGATTTATGCCAAAACAACAAACAAGCAGAAAACAAACATGAAGTAAAATCATTGCTAAGATGCATCCTAAAAGTTGCACACTAAGCAGAGAGCGCCATCTTGTGTTCAAAGTATGAATGATCCTCTTTCTTTGTCCAATAGGTTGTTATAAATACTCATCTGAGCACAGGACAGCAGCCAAACACCAAAAATAAACATTTCTAAATGAGTAAGATCTTAACATTTGACTTTGGGGAAAATGAAAAGAAAACTTTGTAAATTACAGCTGATTAACTGCATCTAACAAGCAAATAATGTCACGTTCATTTTAGAGATACATTTGTAATAAGTGTTTATCAGATTTTATGCTTTTCTACAAAACGTTTCACCAAATGCTCAGACAATGGATACAAGATATATATATTTTTTAATTAAATAAAAATTTAAATGCAATTTATTTGATAACTAAAATACATATTTTCATCTTTTGGTAACTAAACTATAAATATATGTCGGCAAGATTCTCTCTTTTGCTTGCAATAGAGTGCAGCAGCAAAAATCTCATTCATTTTCTACATAGACAAATTTACTTTAAACAATAACTTTAAAAACTTTAAAAACAGTCCTACCGTGAGCACCATGTCAAGTGCTCTCCTTACACTCTCAAAATACTTAAATGTCTGTATATATGGGGGTCTGGGTATCTCAGCGAGTATTGACACTGACTACCATCCCTGGAGTCATGAGTTTGAATCCAGGATGTGCTGAGTGACTCCAGCCAGGTCTCCTAAGCAACCAAATTGGCCCAGTTGCTAGGGAGGGTAGATTCACATGGGGTAACCTCCTTGTGGTCACTATAATGTGGTTCTCGGTGGGGTGTGTTGAGTGTGGATGCTGCTGAGAGTGGCGTGAATCCTCCACATGTGCTATGTCTCCACAGTAGCGCTCAAGTCACGAGATAAGATGCGTGGATTGATGGTCTCAGACGTGGAGGCAACTGAGATTCACTACGAGCCACTACGCCACCACGAGGATTTAGAGAGCATTGGGAATTGGGTGTTCCAATTGGGTTTGTCTCAAAGAACTTGGTCAGTCATCATTTATTTTAATGACTTTAATATGTACATGTTAAAATGTTAAACAGCTGTTATGAATTCAGCTACACGCAGAAAATCTTCCTGCATTTGAGCCAAAATAAAAGCTTGACAGTTCAGAACTCGTTGATTTAGCTGCAATGAATATCAATGCCCCGTACATTGCAGAAATAGATTAATTTGTTTAATCCAGAGTCAACTGTGAATCAAAGTCCCACAAGGTTCAATTCTTGCACCACTCCTGTTCAACCTGTAAATACACTACACCAAAATATCACTGTACAGAGATAATCACTCACAATGATCTACAAATGATTCAATGCTGGATACATTTATTATTTGTCATAAACTCACAAAACATTTCCCTGACAAACAAACTCACAGATGCCGTTATGAGTAAAAGAGATGAAAATAGAGACATTCAAGAAACTGTCTGTTTTCCAGCTGAATTTTGTGCTTTAAGACACATTCTTCCTTGACTGTTAAAGAGAGAAAAAACTTCTAATGTATTAGAAGACATTGTATATACTGTAATATTTACAGCACAATTTTTGTCTTTAACTGAAAATAAAAAATCTGATTATTTACTGATAATCTCCAACAAACAAAGTTTAAATAAAATCACATAAACATAAAGTGAGGACAAACATACTTTTCCCTTTTACAGTAACTTTTTACTTCAATGAAAGATCAAAAGAATAAACAATGCAGATTATTTTAAATTTATGTCACTAATAAAGGAGGTAATAAGTCTGTAGTCTGATGACTCATAGCACCATTAATAATGCTCTTCAGTTCTACTTAATAACCGATATGTGCTGGTTTGTAAGACAAGTGTTGCTCTAATATAAACTAACATGCAACATTATGATCTCTATGATGATCTTGATGACAGCTGCAATGATTTTAACATGCAACATTATGATCTCTATGATGATCTTGATGACAACAGCAATGATTTTAACATGCAACATTATGATCTCTGTGATGATCTTGATTACAACAGCAATGATTTTAACATGCAACATTATGATCTCTATGATGATCTTGATGACAACAGCAATGATTTTAACATGCAACATTATGATCTCTATGATGATCTTGATGACAACAGCAATGATTTTAACATGCAACATTATGATCTCTGTGATGATCTTGATTACAACAGCAATGATTTTAACATGCAACATTATGATCTCTATGATGATCTTGATGACAGCTGCAATGATTTTAACATGCAACATTATGATCTCTATGATGATCTTGATGACAGCTGCAATGATTTTAACATGCAACATTATGATCTCTATGATGATCTTGATGACAACAGCAATGATTTTAACATGCAACATTATGATCTCTATGATGATCTTGATGACAGCTGCAATGATTTTAACATGCAACATTATGATCTCTATGATGATCTTGATGACAGCTGCAATGATTTTAACATGCAACATTATGATCTCTATGATGATCTTGATGACAACAGCAATGAATTTAACATGCAACATTATGATCTCTATGATGATCTTGATTACAACAGCAATGATTTTAACATGCGACATTATGATCTCTATGATGATCTTGATTACAACAGCAATGATTTTAACATGCAACATTATGATCTCTATGATGATCTTGATTACAACAGCAATGATTTTAGGAAATCAGCCCACATCTGACCACTACACTGAACCAAACACTGAACGATCACTGATGATGTGTCACATGTTCCAATAATAAAATCATGATAATGTCATATCAAAACATATCAAAGACAAATAGAAAAATGCTTTTTGTTTAGAAAAGTTACATTGAAACATAATGAAGAATATAAAATGATTAGTGATTAATACAGTTTAGTACAAACGTTTACAAAATTTCTGTTGTGCTTGAAAATCCCACTTGGTGCCCATCTGGCACCAACAATCATGCCACGCCCAAATCACTGAGATCACAATTTTTCCCCATTCTGATAGTTGATGTGAACATTAACTGAAGCTCCTGACCAGTATCTGCATGATTTTATACACTGCACTGCTGACACATGATTGGCTGATTAGATAATCACATGGATGATTGTTGGTGCCACATCAACACTATTCTGAGATGCGGGTTGGCACTGTTTTGATGGCATGAGGGAGACCAACAACTGATCTATACAGTATATATAGAACTGGATCACTGATGCAACATTAAACTGCCAGCAGGAGTTGAAGCCACCGGAAGAGTTCGAGCGGCCATCTTTGTATGCCCAAACTCTCAAAGAGCGTCAATGACTAACAGGAGAAAACGCCCGTTTCACCGTCTCCAACCTCGCGGATACGACAGTTGCATTTCACCCTCTATTGACAATCATGTTTAATTTGCATGTTATGGATAATATTCGTTATGAGACAGAAGATATTCTAGGATCATTATATCAGAGCTTTCACCTGTTCAGTATATCAGTGCAGCACAGAGATCACCAAAGGAAGCAGGAAAACTGTCCAGAAGTTCTAATGGAAGTAGAAAAAGCTGTGATATTTACTTGTTTAGGGTGACAGCATGTCCTTAAAGTGACTTTTAAAAAGTCAGACTGTGCCCGGGATTTGCTTGTTTTCATATTGAAGCACTAACTGTAGTCACACATGAACACATCATAAATGACATGTCCGGTTCCCATTTAAACCAGCTTTGCGTGTGATAGAGAGAGAGAGAGCGAGAGAGAGAGAGAGAGAGAGCATGATCTTTTTCAAGTGGCTGCGAGAAAATAATCACTTTTTCCATGAAAACATAAAATAAGCAACTTTGAACAAACATTTCAATGTTCACAATAAATAAGTCTGAAAATGTCTGTTTGTATCTTACCTCAGTTTCATTGAACTTGTTTACATCCAGCTGATCTGTTTGCTGATGAAGTTTGTTAGTTGATATAGATATTAATAACTCACACGGGCTTTCAAGAAACATGTGGGATGTCTGCTTTGTAGGGATGTAATATCATATATAAACAGATATAAAATCAGTGATTGAATGAGTAATGTTTACTCAGCTCAATAGGAACATTGGAATATTTGGGCATGGCAATATGGCGGCACAGTGGCTTCACTGGTATGATGTGATGAGCAGTCCAGTTCTATATATATCAGTGGGACCAACACAATATTAGGCAGGTGGTTTTAATGTTGTGACTGATATGTATGATGATGTATGAGGTGTATGATCTGATGAAACACATTCATCACTGTTCAGAAAGTTTCCAGTATTCTGAATTCATCAACTCAAGACTAGAGAAAGTGTGTTTGTACTTTTTGTTTCATGTCAGTAAAACTGAATAATTTGGTTATTAAGCACCAAGTCTTTCCAAAAGCAGCAAAATTAAACTGTTGAACTGCTTTAAATGAACAAAACGGCACAATCATATACGGTCCCCACCGACAAACACAGTGCAGAAGAGAATATTTGGAGATTCATATAAAATCCAGAGTAGAAAGACTTCTTCACAAGTTTAAGACACGAGTATGATGAGTTTATGATCAAGTGATCTCAGTGTTGGCTCATATGGAAGATAAATACAACTGCAGCTGCTGATCTCGAGTCAGATTTCCCTTTCTCAATAGTAAGTGAGGTTTGGATTTGAGGTGGGGAAACTGATCCTCGATCAGAGCAGCGTTATACCGGAACAGAAGCAGGAATTGCAGCAGCAGCACAAACTGTTGTCGAGTCATTCAGTTGCTTCCTCTCTCTCTTCCTCTCTTCCTCTCTCTCTTCCTCTCTCTCTTCCTCTCTCTCTTCCTCTCTCTCTTCTTCTCTCTCTTCCTGTTCTCTCTCCTGTCCTTCATCATTCATCACATGAGTCTCGTTCTCTCTTTCATCCTCCTGTAAGAAAACACAGATTCACAGAAGATCAAAGAAATGAACAGGATTTGTGATTCAGAAGGGCAGAAAACAGCTCAAACTTACACAACACACATTTACTGTTGAAGTGAATAAAGTCTTTTTGAAATGTTTCATTTGACTGAGAAAGTAACAGTTGCACTTTATTTTACAGTATGTGTACTTTCAGTGTACTTACACAAACAAAAAAATATAGAATTATTGATTTACATGAATAATATTTGTAATTTTTAATATTAAAAATGAAATTTATCCAGTAAAAATATAATTCTCGTTCTAGTTTCACTTGTAGAATTTCACAGTTATCTTTCATTCACTCCTGATTAAAACATATTAAATTAATATGATTAAAAGATATCGAATTAATTCACTAGTTGGAATTTCAATTCTCATTTTTGATGTGTGTAATTTGGTTTTCACTTGTGGAAATGATCATTTCAGATATCTGTAATGTGATTGTGATTAATAAGAAAACCTGCAAAGAAACAAAATCAATATCTATAAAATAAATAATCTCTGAGACGCTTCAGATGAAATCAAACTGATCTGAATCTGTTGTAAATTCAGAGACAGAAAGATGTAATGCACATACTGAAGTATCTTACCTGAACATTGGGCTGCATCTCCATATCTGTTGAATAAAAACTCAATTAAACACATTTTCTATGTAAATATGTTTTGAGTATGAAAATAAAAATGTTCACATACTTAAAGACTCTTTTTTTCCCATTTAATCTCAAATTTTCGTCTTTTATATCAGCTGTATGTAATACTTGCCATTTTGTCCTCTTAGTCTTGAGCTTTTACAGCGATAGTAAATCACACCAGCAGTTACAGCGACAACCAGAACAACACCAACACATATTCCTGCTACAGCACCAGAAGACAGACCTGGATCTGGAGTTTGTCGTAATGATGAAGAGAGACAGTCATTAGTGTCACTGAATGTGATCTGATCTATGATTCATCAGCTCTTTATAACAATTGAAGATCTGCTACTGCAATGCATCTCTATTGACAACCGAACTTGTTCAATAAATGGATATATTTGGGGGTCACGAGTACGCCATGCAAGAAGCGGACGTCGCGGCGACAAGCTCTACGCACTTTGCTAAATTTGTTTATTATTTTCATGTTATAATCTGGTGAATTTTTATACAACCAGTTACACATTTGCTCTTTGAGGTAAAGCGTGGCAAAGAAGTCAAATTCCTCGGGCTCTGGAGCAATTAAAAGACGCTTACATATTCAGGATGAAAACCCAGACAGGCCTACAGGCGGGGACTTCGATTTGGATGGCGCGGCGTGAGAGGAGATCCAGCGTCAACTGTCCAACATGTCGGTGATTCTGGCGAAGGTTCTTGCTGACTTGGAGGATCTCGCTGTAATACGTCGATTGATTACTGACCATGGACACAAAATTCTCTGAGTTAGTTACAAGAGTGGCAGATGTTGAGAAAGTAATCGATTATCTGGAGTCATCGGAGAGGGTATTATCCGCTAATCCGCCCATGACCAAAGTTGATTTGGAACATGATCTTGAGAATCGAAGCGCATGAGCGTAACGATCAAATTGTTCTAATTCCTGAGCATGAGGAGGGCAGAAATATGGTGAAATTCCTTGAAGAGCTTTTCCGAGTCTGCTTCGACATAACAGGCCATAAGCTGGAAATCGAGCGAGCTCACAGAGTTCTGGCTCGGAGATCTGCTGAGGAAGAAAGGCCCCTATCAATCCTGGCCAAATTTCTGAGATCATCCGATAAAGATCTTGTGTTGCGCCAGGTGAGGAGTAAAGGAAAGCTTTGGACACTACTGGATGACCACAAAATATCTACATGCTCACACTAAGGATGTCTTTTATAAAGTTGACTGAGTAAGAGATGGTATATACTTTCATGAGGAGTCAATTGACTTGACCATCGGGAAGCGGGATGCCTGTTTTGTTTCTTTTGTGTTGGTTCCTCCTATCGGCTGGAGCTTGTTCTGTTGAATAACACTGCCTCAAATCAGATGTGGATTAATCTGTTTGTTCTTCGTGCTTATGCCTCCTGCTGGCTGGAGTTTGTTTTGTTGAGTATTTTTATGGGACATTGGAATGATTACATCATCTGCTGAACTCATAACAGCTGGCTCACTGATAATTTGTTTTATGTTTGAGGAAACTGAACTGTTTTATATCGGCTGGAATTTGTTTTGTGTACTTTTGAGACATTTCAGTGAATTATGGCAAATCCGATGGGGCTCGTGGGCGTTCATGGACCTTTGGGATTGACGCCAGTTGGCGCTGTCATGCAGGGTAATGCACTTCTTCTTTTTACTGTTTGTTTTGTCCAGGGGAAGTTCGGGTTTGATCGTTTCACTAATGAGGAACGTGGTCTGTATAATCTTGTTTTGACACACACAATTAATTTTTTCTATTATATTAAAATGTCAAATGTTAATAGGAGTGGATTGTCTTTCTCCACGTGGAGCGTGAATGGGTTGGGACACCCTATACAAAGAAGGAAGTTTATTACTTTTCTTAAATGTAAGAAATATGATATTGATTTTCTTCAAGCAACGCACCTTTCCCATGAGGAAGCTGGAAAATTTGGGAAGATATCGGTGGACATATTTTCTTTAGTGCTGGCTCAAGTAAGAGTAAGGGAGTCATTATATTGGTAAATAAACATCTACAATTAAAATGTCTCAAACAGATTAAAGATAAATTAGGGAGAGTAATTATTGTTTTAGCTGAAATTCAGGGGCAAAGGTTGATGTTGGCTAATATTTACGCACCTAACACTGATGATCAGGAATTTTTATAGATCAGGAAGGGATGTTACAAGCAGCTGGTACCCCTCATGATATAATATTGAGAGGATATTTTAATCTATTGATGGATTCAGTCCTTGATCATAGTAAAGCAAAAGTGTGCAAGCCCCATAGAGCAACATTGACGGTTCACAGAATGTATAACATCTTGGTCTTACAGATATTTGCAGACTTTTTAACTCATCTGGTAGGGACTATACATTTTTTTCATCAGTCCATAAGATTTATTCTTGAATAGATTTAGTTTTATATCCAAATCCCTCATTTCATCTGCTGTTGATTGCTCAATTGGAAACATCTTAGTCTCAGATCATTCCCTGGTGAGTTTAAAGGTGTTTCCATATGGAGAAAAATAAATCATATGGTTGGTGCCTTAATGTGTCCCTTTTGCAAAATCCTGAATTCCAACAAATGTTAAAGACTGAAATCAAAGTTTATATGGAGACCAACTGGTCCTCAGTATCCTCTGTGGGCGTGGCTTGGGAGGTACTTAAGGCGGTTCTTAGGGGTCGGATCATACAGTTTCATCAAACAATCCAAACCACGAGAGCATGTGGAGTTGGAGGGAAATATTAAAAGTGCAGAGACAGAGCTGAAGCGCCGTTTGTCATCTGATGGCCTCGGAGAATTGACCCGTTTGATATACAGATATAATACTATTTTGTTGAGCAAGGTGGAGTTTTGGTTACTCAGGGCAAGACAGTCATACTTTGAGTCAGCGGACAAAGCAGGAAAACTTTTGGCTAGATATATAAAGTAGAGAGTCTTTTCTACCATTCCCTCAGTGAAATCTGCTGGTGGTGAAATGTTTTCCTCGGCTATTGATATTAATAATGCTTTTACAGAATTCTACTTTGATCTCTACAGTTCCACGTCTTCGCCTTATCTACAGGCAAGGCTCCGGGGCCTGACGGCTTTGCCGCTGAGTTTTTCAATCGAGAAGGAGGGAAAAACCAGCTCCACTTTGCTCTAACTTTATATGGAATCATTAAAGAACGGAAAGCTTCCGCCAACCATGACACAAGCCCAGGTCAGTCTTATTCTTAAAAAGTACAAAGATCCAAGAGAGTATAAAAGTTACCATCCAATTTCCCTGATCCAATTAGATTTTGGCTAATCGATTAAGTAAATTTATGACATCACTTCAGGTGGGGTTTATTTGAGGCCGTAGCTCTTCTGATTACATTAGGCGTCTCATCAATACCATGTGGTCAGTAGCCACAGATATAGACACTTTATAGAAGGCTGGGCAACACAGGATTATTTAATAAAAAATGGGGTAGGTATTTGGATTTTGTGGAGGGCTCTCGTGGGGAGACTGTGGAGGGAAATGGGCAATATTGAATGTGTGTTTTTTCTTAAAACTGTCTGTTGATTTATTGCATATTTTGTGTGTCATTATTGGTTTGATGTCAGGCCACTGGAGTGTGTGTGTGTGTGTGTTTGTGTTGGGTGGGGGGGTGGTGGGAGCGTTCGGAGGGAAGGGTTTAGGTTTATTTTATGTGATTCCGTGTTTCTTGTTATGTTTCTTGTTATATACATTGGAATCAATAAAGATTGTTAATTACAAAAAAGTTGGAAACAAATGAATATATTTAAATCAATAAAAAGTACAAATTGCTCTGATGAAAGAATTACTGAGTTCATTTAAAAAGGCGTCATGGTAAAATGTATTAAATGATGAAATCGTCCTCACGCTGACATTAACACTGAAGCTCTTTACGCTGGCGCTGCTGCTGATACTGCTGCTGATCTCTAGTTGATAAAGTCCAGAGTCTGTAGTTCTGCTGTTTGTGATAGTGAGATCTCCAGTCTGATGGTCAATCTTCAGTCTGTCTCTGAATCTCTCAGCACCTTCATCACACGTCACATCTGTACAGCTCTTACTGGGATCTTCCTTCATTTCAGCTATCATGAGTGTCATTGAAATACCACGTCATCACAACATCTCCCTGTTTTACAGTATCATCAGTGTGTAGAGTGACAGAATCTCCTTCAATCACCGACTTTATCTTCATTTCAGCAGCAGACACTCCTGAAACACACATGAACAGTTTCTTCTTTTGGGTGAATAAACCTCCACCATAGTAGAGGACAGAACTGAGGAAATAACAATTGTGCACCTAAATTACTGAACCACACATATGCAACAGCTGGTCTGATTTGATCGTAAGTATCTAAGTACATCACATGATACAAGTAAGATTAAAGGAGAAGTCTGAGCCCCTGAGTAGGAAGCTTGTTGAAGCTCAACTCTGGAAAGGTATTTATAATGGTCATGAAAAGGAAAATCAAAATGTCTTTTTATTTTTTACATATTTCTATGGTATACTGGAAAACAATGATAAGCATTTCATAAGTTTTAAAGGCTTTTATTGGCAAAACCATTCAATCTATGCAAAGAGTCAACATTTCCTGTGTTGACCCTTGTTCTTCATCACCTCTGCAATTTGCTCTGACATGGTGCTCCATCATGCTGGAAAATGCACAGATCATCACCAAATTGCTCCTGGATCAATGGGAGAAGTTGCTCTTGTAGGACATTTTGATACCATTCTTTATTCATGGCAGTGTTTTTGGGCATAATTGAGAGCCCACTCCCTTGGATGAAAAGCAACCCCACACATGGATAGTCTCAGGATGCTTCACTGTTGGTATGACACAGGACTCATAGTAGCTTCACCTTTTCTTCTCTGGACTATCGATTTCCCAGATGTCGCAAACAGTCGGAAGGGGCTTCATTATAGAAAATAACTTTATACCAGTCTTATGCTGTCCAATCCTTTTACTTCCTGCAGAATTTCAGTCTGTCCTTGATGTTTTTCTTGGACACAAGTGCTTTGCTGCCCTTCTTGACACCAGGCCATTGTCCAAAAGTCTTCGCCTCGCTGTGCGTGCAGATGCACTCACACCAACCTGTTGGACAACACAGCGACAGTAGCGTATATAAACCGCCAATTCTCGTCTCATTTCACAACTCACCCATCATCTCCTCCTCTGGAGTCAGGTCTCAGGTCGCTGCAGGCCAATCACACACCAGGCAACCTCAATGCTGCAGCGGATGCGCTTTTGTGGCAGGTGACGCTCAGGGGAGAGTGGGGACTCCAGATTGTCCAGCTGATTTTGAGTTGATTCGGCAAATCACAGGTAGACCTGTTCGCTTCCCGGGAATCCTCCCACTGCCCACTCTGGTATTCCCTGGCGGGAGCCCCTTCGGGACAGGCGTGCTGGCACACAGCTGGACCCTGGGGCCCCCAGTGAACCTGTCACGATTCCCTTGTTGTCTGCCCTGGCTTTCACTTGTCTCTGTCCAAAACTACACTTCCCATGATCCTCGGCCCTCATCACTGCCAGCCCTGTGTCATTGTGCTCACCTGATTGTAGTTTGTCATCATCATGTCTCTAGTGTATATAAACCCTGTTTGTTCTCCATTCCCTTGTCTATCGTTGATGTTTGTGGGCGCCTGTTTCCTTGGTCTTTATGTGTTTATCCTTCTTGTATGTTTTCCGTGTTTTTGGTTTATTTCCCCATCGCGGGTATTTCCTTTGTTTTGGTTTTGTCTATTTAAGTTTTTTCCGTATCAGTAAAAGTAACACTAGATCCTGTCTCCACGTCTGCCTTCATCTGCAAGCGTAACAGAGCGATAGACCGCAAATGGATCTAGCGATTGCAGCGTACAAACTTCCTGCTGCTCAGCCTGAAGCAAGAGGACCGTCCATTGGAAGACCACATCTGCGACTTCATCAAACTGCCAAATATCTCGGACTTCCGGACTCATCCCTGGTGGTATTCTTCAGGTGCAATTTACATGTTTAAGCTCAAGGGCGGTTGCCACCGGCGACGCGGCTGGGCGCTACAGGACTACATAGAGGCTACTTTATTGGTCTGTGGTTCACCGTTCACCGTGGGCATAAGCTGAGGAGGATCCTACCTCTCCTCCCTCAGTGGTGACTCTCCAGTCGCCAATGGCGCCAGCCCCATCTGTCAGCGAGCTCACCCCCACGCCAGTCTCTTCCCTTGAGCCAGTCGCGGTCAACCTCTTCACGCCAGCCCGGTCTGCGAGCCAGAGCCCACGCCGGCCCGGTCTGCGAGCCAGAGCCCACGCCGGCCCGGTCTGCGAGCCAGAGCCCACGCCAACCACGCACAGCGTTCCAGCGTTGCCAGTCTCACCCGCCCGGAGGAAGAGGAGAAGGGAAAATCCTCAGCTATCCGACCTTCACCTCCAGCAGCTCCGTCCCCAGAACCCCCCGCGGCTCGGACCTCAGTGTCCAGCGGCCCCAAGCTCCCACATACCACGGCTAACCAGCCAGAGCCTGAAGCCTCAAACGTCAATGAGCCAGTGCCAGAAGCCTCAAACGTCAGTGAGTCAGCGCATGTAGCCTCGATCCCCCCTGAGCCAGCGCCTGTAGCCTCGACCGTTCCTGAGCAAGCGCCTGTAGCCTCGACCGTCCCAGAACCAGTAGCCTTGACCGTCCAAGAGCCAGCGCCAGTAGCCTTGACCGTCCAAGAGCCAGCGCCAGTAGCCAGGATGGATCAAGAGCCAGCGCCCCTCGAGCCTTCCAGGGCTCCGCCTCTCAAGTCTCTCGAGTCTTCCAGGGCTCCTCCTCCCGAGCCTTCCAGGGCTCCGCCTCTCAAGTCTCTCGAGCCTCCCAGGGCTCCTATCGAGACCTCCCAGGGCTCCGCCTCTCAAGTCTTCCAGGGCTCCTCCTCCCGAGCCTCCCAGGGCTCCGCCTCTCAAGTCTCTCGAGCCTCCCAGGGCTCCTCCTCTTGAGCCCCCGAGGCCTTCTAGGGCTCCGCCTCCCGAGCTTCCCAGGGCTCCGCCTCTCACGTCTCTCGAGCCTCCCAGGGCTCCTCCTCTCGAGCCTCCCGAGCCTTCTAGGGCTCCGCCTCCCGAGCCTCCTAGGGCTCCGCCTCTCAAGTCTCTCGAGCCTCCCAGGGCTACTCTCGGCCTCCCAGGGCTCCTCTCGAGCCTCCCAGGGCTCCGCTTCTCGAGCCTCCCAGGGCTCCTCTCGGGCCTCCCAGGGCTCCGCCTCTCAAGTCTTCCAGGGCTCCTCCTCCCGAGCCTCCCAGGGCTCCGCCTCTCAAGTCTCTCGAGCCTCCCAGGGCTCCTCCTCTCGAGCCCCCGAGCCTTCTAGGGCTCCGCCTCCCGAGCTTCCCAGGGCTCCGCCTCTCACGTCTCTCGAGCCTCCCAGGGCTCCTCCTCTCGAGCCTCCCGAGCCTTCTAGGGTTCCGCCTCCCGAGCCTCCTAGGGCTCCGCCTCTCAAGTCTCTCGAGCCTTCCAGGGCTCCGCCTCTTGAGCCTCCCAGGGCTCCGCCTCTCGAGCCACCCAGGGCTCCGCCTCTCCGAGCCACCCAGGGCTCCGCCTCCCGAGCCTCCCGAGCCTCTTTCGGCTCCGCCTCCCGAGTCTCCTGGGCCTCCGCCTCCCGAGCCTCCTACGGCTCCGCCTCCCGATTCTCCTAGGGCTCCGCCTCCCGAGCATCCTGAGCCTCCTATGGCTCCGCCTCCCGAGCCTCCTACGGCTCCGCCCCCCGAGCCTCCTATGGCTCCGCCTACCACGGCTCCGCCTCCGGAGTCTCCCGAGCCTCTCCCGGTTCCGCCTCCGAAGCCTCCCTCGGCTCCACCCCCTGAGCCTCCCACAGCTCCACCAACCACGGCTCCACCTCCGCAGCCTCCTTCAGCTCCGCCTCCGAAGCCTCCCTCTGCTCTGCTTCCTGAGCCTCCCACGGCTCCGCCCCCTGTGCCTTCCACGGCTCCGCCTACCACGGCTACGCCTCCGAGTCTCAGAAGTCCTCCTTGGTTCCGCCAGCTCCCCAGTGGCCACTCCACCTCCTAGGCCAACTAAACCTGCCCCCACCCGGTGGATGCCCCCCAGACCACCTGTTCCTGGCCCCGTCTCATACCCCCAGAGACTGTCTGTCTGCCCTCTCGGCCTCCCTGGTCTGCTTGCCCGCCCCTTGTGCCCCCATGGACTGCCTAATTGCCCCTGGTGCCCCGTGAACTGCCTAATTGCCCCTTGTGCCCCGTGGACTGCCTAATTGCCCCTTGTGCCCCCATGGACTGCCTGTCTGCTCTCTGTGCCCCCGTGGACTGCCTGTCTTGTGCCCCTTTGGTCTGCCCATTTTCCCCTTGTGCTCCCTTGGTCTGTCTGTTTGCCCCTTGTGCTCCCTTCATCTGTCTGTTTGCCCCTTGTCCCCTCTTTGGCCTGCTCCCCGCCCCCTCACTCCTTGGGCGATTTATGTTTTTTTTTGAGGATTTCCTTTTGGTTTTGTTTTTGAGGAGCGTCTGGAAGACGCCTCCTTTGAGGGTTATGTCACGATTCCCTTGTTGTCTGCCCTGGCTTTCACTTGTCTCTGTCCAAAACTACACTTCCCATGATCCCGGCCCTCATCACTGCCAGCCCTGTGTCATTGTGCTCACCTGATTGTAGTTTGTCATCATCATGTCTCCAGTGTATATAAACCCTGTTTGTTCTCCATTCCCTTGTCTATCGTTGATGTTTGTGGGCGCCTGTTTCCTTGGTCTTTATATGTTTATCCTTCTTGTTAACTCCGTGTTTTTGGTTTATTTCCCCATCAGCGAGTTATTTCCTTTGTTTTGGTTTTATCTATTTAAGCTTTTTCCGTATCAATAAAGTAACACTGCGTTTAGATCCTGTCTCCACGTCTGCCTTCATCTGCAAGCGTAACAGAACCTACTTGCACAGACCATGTGGAAGGTCAGGGAGGATGAGGAACAAGTCACCCTCGTGGTGCCGTACTGGCCAATCCAGACTTGATTCTCGGACCTCATGCTTCTCGCAACCGCACCTCCCTGGCAATTCCCATGAGGAGGACCTTCTTTATCAGGGACAAGGCACCATCTGGCACCCACGCCCAGACCTCTGGAATCTCCACGTCTGGTTCTTAGTAAGAAGACTGAAAAACATCTGAACAGTGATCCATAAAGTTGCATTCATTTTAATGCTATTAAGTTGATATTGCATTTTTCAATAAATTGTTAGATTTCACTGAATTGGTATTAACATTTTTAGGCCACTCTAAAATATGGGAGCTACACCATGATGTACCTGCAGAGTAACATATTAACCATACTGGACATTCAGCTAGTGCAGTTGACTTTGACCCCTAACATTACACAATCACACAGTGCAAGCACATGGTTATGTATTAAGAGAATTGGTGCTTCTCAATAAGCTCCCAAATTTAGTAGTCCAGGCACTGATCAGGTAATCAAATGCAAATTGCTAAATACTGATTCACAAGCAGGGGAGCTGATTGAGACACAGGTAATGTTAATCAATGTCCTGATGGTGTTTAAAATATCATTAATTCTACATTGGACAATATTAATTGTGGAGGCACTTGAAATAATAATCAAATATAATCTAAAACCTCATTGCGGTTTTTTCCTGCCTGATTTATTTATTGTGCATATTTTTAACTAGTGCAATGAGGTTATTGGCAGCTACCATATGGAGGAGGAGGGTCTAAAAAAAGCCTGGCCGGCACCCTCAGACTCCTCAGAGAATGAGCGCAAAATCACACAGTTCAACGATGTCTGGCATCTGGAGAAAGGTAATAACCTAGTCTTAACAATATGAACCTATGACAATTTGTTTTATGTATGTCTGCTTTTAATTCATTACACTGAAATTGTCCCTAGATTTAGGTTTGTCCAAGAAGTTGGATAAAATTGGACTGTCTGTCAGCATAAAGAACCACGTTTACTGCCACATCATCTAAATCCAGCACAGAGAAAGTAGCAATATATAATATACAATTATTGTTCATATTATTCTTCATCACACCTTCTGAACTTTGAACTAAACCCCCAAATGAAGAAGAAATAAAAGAGTCAATATAATGAGAAACTGTGTTACTGGATTAGAGAAAGAGATTATATTTATATGTGAATTAATATACAGGTAAAGTGAAGATTATTTAATCAAATTTGCTTTTAAACACTCATTAAATGACTCACCAGGTTGAGCGGTGACAGTGAACATCTTTTCATCTCTGATGGCATTGATGATCCATAGTAGATAAACTCCAGAGTCTGTAATTCTGATGTTCATGATGGTGAGAGATCCAGTCTGATTGTTCAACTTCAGTCTGTCTCTGAATCTCTCATTATAACCACCTGGACACGTCACATCTGTACAGAACTCACTGAGATCTCTGTTGATTTGAGCTATGATACTGACATTAAAATACCATTGAATTAAATTGGTTCTGTTATTCTGTATTCTAGTAACAGCAGTGCGTAATGTAGGAGAATAGCCCTCCATCACTGACACAGACGTCTTCATTTCATCAACACCAAACACACCTGGAGACACAAATGAACAGTCACTCTTCAAGATGCACAACAGGAAAACACTGTGAAAATGATTCTTTTACAGGTCATATTGTCAAGATGACACAAACACAACAAGAACATTCAATCATGACACAAACATATTTCTCAAGTATGTCTTGTACACATCCATACACACAACACAATCCACAACACATTCACACTGTATATCCCTCCTCATGCACACAACACAATCCACATCACATTCACACTGTATATCCCTCCTCATGTACACAACACAATCCACATCATATTCACACTGTATATCCCTCCTCATGTACACAACACAATCCACATCACATTCACACTGTATATCCCTCCTCATGCACGCAACACAATCCACATCATATTCACACTGTATATCCCTCCTCATGCACGCAACACAATCCACATCATATTCACACTGTATATCCCTCCTCATGCACGCAACACAATCCACATCATATTCACACTGTATATCCCTCCTCATGCACGCAACACAATCCACATCACATTCACACTGTATATCCCTCCTCATGCACACAACACAATCCACATCACATTCACACTGTATATCCCTCCTCATGTACGCAACACAATCCACATCACATTCACACTGTATATCCCTCCTCATGCACACAACACAATCCACATCACATTCACACTGTATATCCCCTCCTCATACACGCAACACAATCCACATCACATTCACACTGTATATCCATCCTCATGTACGCAACACAATCCACATCACATTCACACTGTATATCCCTCCTCATGCACACAACACAATCCACATCACATTCACACTGTATATCCCCTCCTCATACACGCAACACAATCCACATCACATTCACACTGTATGTCCCTCCTCATGCACGCAACACAATCCACATCACATTCACACTGTATATCCCCTCCTCATGCACACAACACAATCCACATCACATTCACACTGTATATCCCTCCTCATGCACACAACACAATCCACATCACATTCACACTGTATATCCCTCCTCATGCACACAACACAATCCACATCACATTCACACTGTATATCCCTCCACATGCACGCAACACAATCCACATCACATTCACACTGTATATCCCTCCTCATGCACGCAACACAATCCACATCACATTCACACACTGTATATCCCTCCTCATGCACGCAACACAATCCACATCACATTCACACACTGTATATCCCTCCTCATGCACACAACACAATCCACATCACATTCACACTGTATATCCCTCCTCATGCACACGACACAATCCACATCACATTCACACTGTATATCCCCTCCTCATGCACACGACACAATCCACATCACATTCACACTGTATATCCCTCCTCATGCACACAACACAATCCACATCACATTCACACTGTATATCCCTCCTCATGCACACAACACAATCCACATCACATTCACACTGTATATCCCCTCCTCATGCACACAACACAATCCACATCACATTCACACTGTATATCCCTCCTCATGCACACAACACAATCCACATCACATTCACACCGTATATCCATCCTCATGTACGCAACACAATCCACATCACATTCACACCGTATATCCCTCCTCATGCACGCAACACAATCCACATCACATTCACACACTGTATATCCCTCCTCATGCACGCAACACAATCCACATCACATTCACACTGTATATCCCTCCTCATGCACGCAACACAATCCACATCACATTCACACACTGTATATCCCTCCTCATGCACGCAACACAATCCACATCACATTCACACACTGTATATCCCTCCTCATGCACGCAACACAATCCACATCACATTCACACACTGTATATCCCTCCTCATGCACGCAACACAATCCACATCACATTCACACACTGTATATCCCTCCTCATGCACGCAACACAATCCACATCACATTCACACTGTATATCCCCTCCTCATGCACGCAACACAATCCACATCACATTCACACACTGTATATCCCTCCTCATGCACGCTAACACAATCCACATCACATTCACACTGTATATCCCTCCTCATGCACGCAACACAATCCACATCACATTCACACTGTATATCCCTCCTCATGCACGCAACACAATCCACATCACATTCACACTGTATATCCCTCCTCATGCACACAACACAATCCACATCACATTCACACTGTATATCCCTCCTCATGCACACAACACAATCCACATCACATTCACACTGTATATCCCTCCTCATGCACACAACACAATCCACATCACATTCACACTGTATATCCCTCCTCATGCACACAACACAATCCACATCACATTCACACTGTATATCCCTCCTCACGCACGCAACACAATCCACATCACATTCACACTGTATATCCCTCCTCACGCACGCAACACAATCCACATCACATTCACACTGTATATCCCTCCTCACGCACGCAACACAATCCACATCACATTCACACACTGTATATCCCTCCTCACGCACGCGACACAATCCACATCACATTCACACTGTATATCCCTCCTCACGCACACGACACAATCCACATCACATTCACACTGTATATCCCTCCTCACGCACACGACACAATCCACATCACATTCACACTGTATATCCCTCCTCACGCACACCGACACAATCCACATCACATTCACACTGTATATCCCTCCTCACGCACACGACACAATCCACATCACATTCACACTGTATATCCCTCCTCACGCACACAACACAATCCACATCACATTCACACACTGTATATCCCTCCTCATGCACGCAACACAATCCACATCACATTCACACTGTATATCCCTCCTCATGCACGCAACACAATCCACATCACATTCACACTGTATATCCCTCCTCACGCACACAACACAATCCACATCACATTCACACTGTATATCCCTCCTCATGTACACAACACAATCCACATCACAATCACACTGTATATCCATCCTCATGTACACAACACAATCCACATCATATGGGGCAATATACAAAACCATTAGGGCTCATTCTATTCATTGTTGCTATCTGGGTTTTGTTTTTCTGTGTATTAAACATCTGTGGGCAGTTAAATGTGCTGTCTGCTGAACATCATTACCCTAATTACTCTGTAATGAATTTCATTTTAACATGTTTTATCATAAAGGCAATTTTTTCCCCCTTTTTTATGATTTATATTATTTTTTTATATAGTTTTCAGACGGTCCCTTACACACCATAGGCCAAATTTCCAACTTATATCGATGTTAAATTAACGAGCTGGAACGATTTCACCTGATGACATCTGACCAGCTTAAATACGGGATACATCGCGTCACATTCATCTTTAAATACAGGACAATCATTTTACGGGACGGGCGGCAACCCTAAATCTCATTCATTCATATGGAAACACGGAACCGACAAACACATTCGGGATCATTATATGAAGCTGTGTCAGTTTGTGAATGTTTTATCATTAATATGAAGAATGTAACAATGTCTTACCATCATCGAGCACAAAACACACAGTGAGCAAATAAAAGAAGATCTTCATTTTCATCCGATGTTCTGGAGAAAAATGTAAATTGCCATCTGCGGCTTCGAGCTGTTTAGAAAATAATGTCTTCTATGTAAGAAATGCAACAAGACGAATACATACAACAGTAACTTTCACACTTGAAACAACAATTAAAGATAATAATAAATACATAAAACTGACAATGATATTCGTCATATTCACATGCTGATGAGAGTGAAACCAACGCCCCGTTCAGCTTGTGTCTATACTGCTGTCGCTCTTTAAACATTATTGGTCGACTGCAGAACTGCCCACAGCTTCAAAAAACTGATCTCAGATGAGCAAATGATTGCCAGTGAAACTAATATATAATTCAGATTTAACAGTGACTCATTTGTTTTGCCTCTATAATGAACATTCTGCAGGGGGGAGAGCTTTTATATAAACTACAGCTGTGCTTAATGCATTATATCATGAACAAGATGAACAATATAGTAAGACAATTTCTGGTACATTATCCAATTTAATCAGAAATCAGTTTACTTGCTGCTAAAAATGAGCATTCTGGATGGGGATCTGTTATAATCTGCATCAATACTCAATGCATTATATCAATACAAAGATCTTTTAATGTATCAAACTCATTCAGAACAATTTCTGATACATTTTTACAAGCATCATCGTTTTATTATATCCATGTAATCTGTTACAGAAACATGATATAGAACAGTGAAATCGATGACAACAACTCCTCCGTCTTTCCTGATCTCCATTATCTCACAGGAGACAGATGACGTGAATTTCACAATTGTCACAGTCCAAATCACTGAGATCACATTTTTCCCCATTCTGATGGTTAATGTGAACATTAACTGAAGCTCCTGACCCGTATCTGCATGATTTTATGCACTGCACTGCTGCCGCATGATTGGCCACATGATTGGCTGATTAGATAATCACATGGAATTTGTGTATTTCTTTAACTTCTGATCTCCTGGGATTTTCACACACAACAGTCTCTAGAATTGACTCGAATGGTGCCAGAAACAAAAAATATCCAGTGAGAGGCAGCTCTGCGGATGGAAATGCCTTTTTGATGAGAGTGGTCAACAGAAAATTTAGAAACCCAGTGAGCAAGCCAAAGGCGACTGTGGCAAGGAACACAAAACTCCATTAGATGTTGGTTAATAGAGAAAAACTGTAAGATTAATGACTAATGTCTTTGATGTTCATCCTGGATTAACTGCAGAAGTTCACATAGATGCAATTGTCTTTTGTTAGCTGATGAAGGTTTTAGTTGTCAATTAATTGATAGTCTATTTTAAGAGTGTAGTCCATCAACAGACCAAGCTAATGCAGGCTGAGATCAGTGAGGTTCAAACAGCCGGTAATTTCAGTGAGGTCTGTCAAAAGTGAAATCATCATTTATTCATCATCATTCAGCGACATGTAGCAGTGGAGTCCAACACGAAGCAGGAATGGAGCTGGATCCAGGTTCTGGTGACCTCAGGATAGGAGTCCCAAGGCTGAGACAGGGAAACAAATAGAATAGTAATAGCATAGATGCCATTCAATTTTTATGCAGAGTTATAGATCATGATCAATGTTTCTGGTTCTTGCAGCCCTAACTAAAGCAGCATAATCGTGTGTTGAGGGATAAATTAGGTGTATGCCTGGCTTAATAGATGAGTATTTAGTCTAGACTTAAACTGAGAATGTGTGTCTGAGTCCCGAACAGTGTCAGGGAGACTATTCCATAGTTTAGGAGCCAAATATGAAAAGGATCTTCCTCCTTTTGTGGATTTTAATATTCTAGGAACTATAAACAGGCCAGTGTTTTTTGCGATCGTAATGAACGTGATGGAATATAGCGTGTCAGAAGGTCACTTAAGAACTGCAGAGCTAGACCATTCAAAGCTTTGTATGTAGCTAACAGAATTTTCAAATTAACGATGATATAATGAGGCTAAAATTATATTTTAGCAGCTTGCTTTTAGAGGTTTTTGGTCTGATAATTAATCCCTCTGTTTTGTTGGAATTAAGGAGAAGGGCATTTCTGGCCATTCAATCTTTGATTTCACTGATACAATCTGCTAATTTTGAGAATTGTTTAGAAGAAATATAAAGTTGTGTATCGTCGGCATAGCAGTGGAAACTTATTCCATGATTCCTGATAATATCTCCCAAGGGAAACATATACAAGGAGAAAAGCAGAGGCCCTAAAACTGATCCCTGTGGCACTCCATATTTTACTTTTGTTTGATTTGGCAATTTCTCATTTACATAGACAAAGTGGTAGTGGTCTACTAAATAGGACCTAAACCATGCTAATGCAACTCCACAAATGGCAACAGATTCTCCAGCCTATTTGTGATCTATGGTGTTGAAGGCAGCACTAAGATCTAAAAGCACTAAAAGTGAAATGCAGCCACGGTTAGATGATAAGAGCAAGTCATTAGTAACTCTGATAAGTGCAGTCTCTGTACTGTGATGAGGCCTAAATCCTGACTGAAATTCTTCAGTATTATTCTCTGTAGAAATAAACATATTTGGGAGAACACTATCTTTTCTAGTATTTGACATAAACGGGAGATTTGAAATCAGTCTATATTTAGCCAGTTCTCCAGGATCAAGTTGTGGCTTCTTATTAAGTGGTTTGATAATTGCCATTTTAAAGTTTCTTGGGACATGACCTAAGGATAGCAAGGAGTTAATAATATTAAGAAGAGGTTCTGAGATTACAGGGCATACCTCTTTTAAGAGCTTAGTTGGTATTGGATCTAACAAACACGTTGTGGCTTTTGATTTTTTATTAGTTTTGTTAGCTCTTCATGATAGCAAAGGATCATTAAACACTGTTTTCTGAGGTGCTGTGAAAGATGATTGCATAAATCAATTTTATTTCTGATTATTTCAATTGTATCAGTAAAGAAATTAATGTCATTACTCTTGTGCTGTGATGGAATATCTGGACTGAATAAACACCTAGGATTTGTGTGGTTATTTTCTATGAGTTTTATCAAATATGCTGACCTGGCAGCTTTTAGTGTAGCCAGGGCTTTGGGGGACCTAGAATTTTTCTAAATAAAAAGACCTAATTTCAGGAGAGTATTTGACCAATAAGATACCAGAACAGTAGTAAGGGCCATTCACTAGCAGTGTCATCGGTGGAGGTGGTTTGTGTCCTGTCCCAAAATACTTTAATAGTGCTCCTGAGGAGAAGAACTAAATTATACATACAAAAAATGGATGGAAGGAGCATTACTGAAAAAACAAAGAATTTAAGTCACTGAAATAAGGCCATATAACACATACTAAACACTTGTCCACAAGACATTTGAGAACTGGATCTTGTAGCCTAGAGTATTTGCTACAAAATGATGTGAAAACCATCCTGATCACTCATTCATACAAAACAATATAGTAATTTAACTTTTGTAAGACACTTTTAGTGTTAGAAAGGCCATATGCGAGGAGGCGTGGATAATCATAAAAATGTATGTGATTCACACCTGAGGGGACAAAGACCCTCCCTGGGCCTATCAATGAGGAATGTGACAAAGACTTAATGATCAAAATCAAGTTTTAAGTTAAAGAAGTAATCTGACTATACATTTTTCTTTACATAAAGACTTAACTTAAAAATTTTAGACCTACACTACCGTTTAAAATGTTTTGATTAGTAAGGCGTTTTTAAAAGAAGTCTCTTCTGCTCACGAAGGCTGCATTTATTTCATCCAAAATACAGCAAAAACAGTGATATTGTGAAACATGTTTACAATTTAAAAGAACAGTTTTCTGCGATTTGTGATCAAAGCTGAATTTTCAGCATCATTACTGCAGTCTTCAGTGTCACATGATTCTTCAGAAATCATTATAATATGATGATTTTCTAATATGGGCATTATTAAAGTGCATTTTTAACCTGAACACATATTTGCAATAAAGATAATAAGGCAGCATAAACGCTAGTTAAAATATTATCTAAACATTCATATTATTTTATATCATAGTACATAGTTAATTATAATAATTATTATTTGTATTTGTTTCCCCCACATCCTGCCAAATCTTCTGATCCACACTCCTGTGCAGTAGCTGGAGGTAAAGCGCCAATAAAAACCTAAGAAGAAGAAGTTAGTCCCGCCCTGTTTCTGCCTGCGTCATTGCAGAGAGCGGGAGATCTTGAGGAAGCTCGTCTTGTTGGAAAGACATTAATTCATTTTTAGTTGACAATATTCTTCCTGAGTTCTCCCTGTTCTACAAAAATGTAATTTTTGGTTGTTTTAGTGACCGTGGGAAGGACAATGGTGCACTCTTTCTAGTGAACCTAATTTTATTTGTTGCCAAATTCCATATCCATAAATGTAAATTCGGTAATAAAAAAACACTTTTTTCAGTGCTAAAAACTGAAATGGAACAGTATATTTCTACTATCTCTTCCATGCAAAACAAAAAAGCTGTTAAGACTGTGGTTAATTATATTCAATGTGTTTATTTGATTAATTCTTTTGTGTTTTAGTGTGTTTTTTTCCTTCTTTTTTATATTTTATTTTTTTTATTTATTTATTTCTATGTTTTGTATGTATCTTTTTTTTTAAACTTTTGCTACTTTGATTGTATTGTTGATTACTTTCAATAAAGTAAAAAAAAAAAAAAAAAAGAAGAAGCTCGTCTTGTGTGATGCAGCTCCTTCTGTTGTTCCGTCTAAAAAGCCCTAAAATAGAAAAATAGATTAGAAAGCACATAATGAAAAGTTGGATTTCAGTGATGAGAGTCAGAGATTTGGAAATAGAAGTGTGGATTGAACGTTATGAGTTAATCTGTCTCGAGTGAGTGCTGCCACTGATATATCTGTATATTATAAGGTTTAAGGATTTTTTGACCATTTTAAATGTAAAACAAGACGCAGTTAATTTCTTTACTGACTTATACTTAAAGTATAAAACATGAAGTAAAAATCATTGTCAATGATTGACAATGATTGAACAAAAAGGGGCATCAGCGTTTGTACTGCCTAAGGAGATTATCTGCATTCAATCTTGATAAAACAATAATGATGTTTTATCATGCTTTTATAGAATCTGTTTTGTCATTTTCCATTTTAGTATGGTACGGTCATATATCCTTAAAGGCAAAAAATCAGCTAGACCAGATAGTAAAATGGTCTGGCCGTTTGATAGGCGAGTCAAAACCAGGAGTGGCATCACTATATGCCAAACAATTACAAAGGATGGCCCTTTCAATTTTAATGATGACTCTCACCCTCTGCGAAATGGGTTTCAGTTATTACCGTCTGCGAGGAGGTATAAAGTCCCTAGGTGTAGAACGAAAAGATATAAAAGCAGCTTCGTAACAAATGCGATTGATATGCTTAACAAATTGTAGAGGTGTTTTTCAGATATGTAGGCCTACTAGGGGTCTTATGATTTTAAGACGTTAAAAGATTATATGAAATGCTCTTTAGAGCACTTTCTTTTCTTTTATGAGAGCACTTCACTAAGTTTATGAGTATTTTTTTATCTGTCCTTAATGTGTAGTGTAGTGTCCTGTGTTTTGTGTTTTTTGTATTGGATGCCATAGAATAGAATGTCATTGCACTGTAAAACAAATTTACCTACGGGTACAAATAAAGTAAACAAACAAACAAACAAACAAACAAATGTAATGCAGTAATTCATATTCATGATTAATGAGTCTTTGTGAATAGTTTGTGATCTACAAAACCTTCATTAGAGTCGATGATCAAACATTTTGTATTGGTGCATTACAGAAGATGATGATACAGTTTTTAAAATGAAGATTTATTTAGAAAAACATCCTTCCTACATTTAAGACATTTAGTTTAATTTGGTTTATAGTTTTGGGTGAACTATTCCTTCAAAAGACTTCCATGTTCAGTAAATAATTACATCTATAAAGTTTAATAATCAGATGAAACAAATCTTCTGCTAATGAATACAGTGTAGGTCATCAGTCTAACAGCTTGTGTACACTTGTGATGTTTCAGTTCTACTGATTTTAATTATTGTATTTGACAAATGATTCAAATACAGGAAGTGTTCGTGTGTGAAAGGATGCATCCTAAAAGTTGCACACTAAGCAGAGAGCGCCATCTTGTGTTCAAAGTATGAATGATCCTCTTTCTTTGCTCAATAGGTTGTTATAAATACTGATCTGAGCACAGGACAGCAGCCAAACACCAAAAATAAACATTTGTAAATGAGTAAGATCTTAACATTTGACTTTGGGGAAAATGAAAAGAAAACTTTGTAAATTACAGCTGATTAACTGCATCTAACAATCAAGTAATGTCACGTTCATTTAGAGATGAATTTGTAATATTGTTTATGAGATTTTTCAGTTTTGTTCCAGCTCTCAATATTATTAACATTAATATCACTGTACAGAGAGAATATCCATATGCTGGATAAATTAATTCATTGTCATAAACTCACAAAACATTTCTCTGACAAACAAACTCACAGATGCTGTTATGAGTAAATGAGATGAAAATAGAGACATTCAAGAAACTGTCTGTTTTCCAGAGAATACTGCTGATCTTGGGCTTTAATACACATTCTTCCTTGACTGTTAAAGAGAGAAAACTGAAATCTTATTGTAATATACTGTAATATTTACAGCACAATTTTGATATTTTACTGAAAATAAAATCTGATTATTTACTGATAATCTCCAACAAACAAAGTTTAAATAAAATCTCCCACACGGTGTAAATTAAAACAGTCATAATGTCCATTTATTTGAGTTACACTGTTGTGAGACTGGGGAGTCTAACACAGTGGCGGCTTGTCAATAGAGGGCGCTGTGGCGCCGCCCCATCAAAATTCCAGAAATATACATGAATACAAAAATGATATAAAAATGAAATAAAAAATAAAATAGTTTACTCATACAATGTGCAGGCTGGTAGTAAGCGCCTTAGCATTTAATTTAAAACTGACTATTTTCTATGTTTTTCAATATGTTTCATGCGGTTTCATGGGCGAGGGACGCCGGACAAATGGATGTCTATGGCCCTGTTCCCAATGGCACACTCCGGACTTGTGGACTTCCTCAGAGTCCACACTTCGGTGACGTCATGTAGTGCAGACTTACAGGGCCCCTCGCGCAAGTCCACAAGGGCGCATTGAGAAGTATTTTTGGGACAGACTCGATCGTGAAGCGTGGTTATTGTTGGACAGGAGCTGCAGGTTCGGTTCGGGGAAATATGCTGCCTATTGTTGTTGTTTTTACTATTGTGTTTGCGAGATGGCTTGCCATGCAGAGAAATCACATTTATACGCTCCGACGTCGTAGAAGACAAGATTATTGTTCATGCATACAAATGCTGATGTTATGCACGGAGGAAAGGGTAAGCAAGTAAATGTTATTGACTTTGTAGATAAACATAAAACTTGTCAAAAGTCGTTAATGCATTAAGTCATTATTATTTGATTTACTGTTTAATTTTCTTTTTTCTTTATATACAAATATATATATGTATTTTATATTTTTTATGTGTACCTTGTTTTTTTATGTCGTTTTTTCTCTTTTTCTTTTCTTTTCTTTTCTTTTCTCTTGTCTTGTATTAATCAATACCAGTGAAAGGTGAGGCTCATTCCAATTGATTGCTAATATGGTTGATGACCATAATGTTTGTATAAACTGTAGGTAACAACTTCTAAAATGTACAGTGTACACAGTCATAAAAACCATAATGATACTTAAATATTTTCTTCTCAGCCATGTTATCAATTGTCTGTGTCCGTGAGCGAAAGCGCTCTTCACACCAGTTGCCTGATTGGCCTTTCGCAAGGACTCCTGGGTACTTGAAGTGCGTGAAGCCTGGATCTATGCGGGCTTCGCGGAAGACCGCTTCAAGGGTACAAAGGGGGCGCTGCTGAGCACACTTAAGAGCGTTAAAATGCTAAATGGGACGGCCTACGGACTCGTAGACTCAGCGAGCACGCGCAATTTAAGTCCACGAGACCGAAAGTCCGCATGAAGTGCGCCATTTGGGACAGGGCTTACCTGAGTCCTTAAATTTTGAGACAGTATAAGGCCGCAGTAGAGGTGACGTATATATGCGCTCCGGCGCAGTGGAGGTGACATATTTCCGCATTTGAATGGAGCTCCACTCGCCCCGTAGTCTACAGCCAGCCCCTATTGGAGATTTTCGGGCAGCATGTGACCTGAAGCTGGTCTGTAATTGGTTTCTTAAAGATTCTCCTCCGGGCGCAGGTCGCTGCGTCCCTGTCGAATCAGAATTGGATACATGTTATTTTATCCAATCTGATTGGTTCTCGTCACCTGTCATTCAACTTTATGGTCTTGGCCACTACTGCGAGTGCGCAGGCGACTCCGCCCAAACCTTGCTAGGCTGATCACTTTCGAGATAATGGCAGCAGTTAAACTAAACTCTGTCACTGATTTACAAAAAAACCCTTTCACAAGGCGTTCGCTGGAAGAACAAAAGGAAACTCTCTCCACACCATTGGTGAGTAAAGCAGTGGTTCTCGGCCAATAAAGACGCGCCGGGCGCTCAGACCAGAAAAGCATGAAAGGATTGCAGCAGAGGTGAGTTTGTTATAGAAATTAATCAGAATACCAATTTACATTATTGTTGTGCTGCAGAGATGCCCTTCCCACATATCATATTCTACAGACTCAAGACATTTTTTTTGTTTGGTATAAATCCTTATAAAAATCTATATAAATAAATTTTTAATATTATACAACAGCATCCCAATAATAATAAATTGGCAACATAAAAATAAATGATCAAATCAAATATGAAGCCACCAAAAACTACTGTCTTGTATGGGACACAAACTCAAATGGCTGTATTTTTATTTTGAAAGTCATTGCAACTGTGACAACTAGTGGCCTACTCCAGGTTACTACCTTACATTTACACACACACACACACACACACACACACACACACACACACACACACACACACACACACACACACACACACACACACACACACACAAACAAACAAACAACCGCCATTCGCCACTAAGTGGCGGTGACGTCACCACGACGCTTGTGCCAGGCTATGTGCACGTTAAGGCCACGTGAAGTGTCGAACGCCCGCTGGCAGGAGGTCATGGGACAGATCCAACCGGTGACACGGGTCGAATGACTGAGATGACCGGCTGATGCACCACCTGTGCCCCCCACTGTGCCAAATTGCTGTGCTTTAGCCACCCTGCGCTCTGCTCGTTGTTGTGAGCGTCGCTCCTCTGCCCTCCGTTGTTGTTGGAGGGCGACTGCCTCCAACTGGCCAGCAGCATCCTTCACAGGCCTCCTCCAAAGAGGCCGATCTTGACACTGCTGGTACCAGTCATTGGCAAGTCCACTCAGCTACACATCCCCCTGTACCACATCACTCCACCTCTTCTCCAGCCCGTGCCGCGCTCGCTTAGCCCCCTCTATCCGGCCGAACAAAAACTGTTTAGGCATGCGGTGACCGGGCATGCGGGCTACATGACCCAGCCAACGCAACCTTGCCTGCCGGAGGAGCTCACCGATGGGACTTTGTCCACATCTTTCAAAGATTTGTGAGCTCCTCACACAATCCAGCCTGGTTAAACCCAGGATGGATCTTAGGCAGGCCAGCCTAAATGTTTCTAGCCGGCGATGATGTTCCATTAGGGGGGTCCACGTTTCGCAAGCATAGAGAAGGGAGGGAATGACCCTTGAGAATACTTGAAGCTTTGTGCGGAGCGACAAACCGGGTAGCTTCCACACAGTGTTACGCAACCGATGAAAAGATAATGCCGCTCGACTGATTCGGAGTGAGACCTCTGCTGTCAAACCGGAGCTGGTCATAAGCACACTTCCCAGGTATGGAAAACACTCCACTCTCTCCACAACTGCCCCATCACCAATTGGGAGCTGTGGGGGTGTAGTGTCCGATGTTACATATTACCCAGGAAGATGCTTAGTTTTGGTTGGGCTGATGGTAAGGCCCCATCTCTTAGTGGCAAGCTCCAGGTTCATCAGCAGCGCCTCCAACTCCTCCTCTGAGTGAGCAGCAATCACCAGATCATCAGCATACATAATGTGGTTGACCAATAGGGATCCATCCCTATTAAAGACACACACACACACACACACACACACACACACACATACATATATATTTATATTTAATTATCTCTGTGATCCTGGGACACACTAGGGAGCGTTTCTCCTTCACAGACCACCTTGTCTGTGCCACCTTGTTGCAGGGGACAGGTTTGGATACCTTTCCTGAAGATGCATTGAGCAGCACCATGAAAGCGTACCCGATGCTCAGTGGAAGCAAGCTGAAGACAGAGCTCAGTCTCATCTACAGCAAGGAAGAATTCAAAGCCTGCCGTGGTGCTGTGGACCTATTCCAGCTGTTTATGGAGAATAATCTCGAAGAAGTCTTTTCCGAAACTGTGACTCTCCTAAAAGTTCTCATTACCACACCCATGACCACGGCTGAAGCTGAGAGGTGCTTCTCAACCTTGAAAAGAATAAAAACTTTCCTCAGAAACACCATGACCCAGGAGAGGCTGAATGCACTGGCATTGCTCTCCATGGAAAGAGACTTGTTACTGAGATGACTGACTTTAACCAGAGAGTCATTGAGAAATTTGCTGGCCAGAAAGAAAGGAGAGCAAAATTTATGTTAAAGTAGTCAACATGCTTTTTGGTACTGCTTTGTATTTATTTTCGCTCACAAAAAAAGTTTTTAACATTGTTTTAAACACTTAATACATTATACATATAAAATAAAAATAATCACATAAACATAAAGTGAGGACAAACATAATTTTCCCTTTAACAGTAACTCAAAGAAAAGAAAGCTGAAAGTTAATCATGATTTAAAATATTTCATTATTGCACTCTGAACAATAAAGGTAAAAAATGGCAAATACATGGATTGCAATGAAATAAACTTGATATTTGGTATAAAACTTAATAAAAAGTTTTTATAATCTAACATTTGTATTTGTCATGAGGCTGATGTACAAAGTAAATGTGGCATAATGTTGATTTCCATAAAAAGAAAATTCCAACACAAACTCCATTATTTCATGTTTACAGTAAGACACTTATTCAATGCAAGTGTGTCTTTATAAAGTATAACCTCAAGATGTAAACATGATATTAATGTGATATAATCTTATCTATGTAAAGTTATAGTCAGTCATTCAAAATCACTGTCATGATCCCGTGTAATTGAATTGAACTTTACACAGATAACCAGCAATAGTTTTATATTTAAATGAATAGGTATAAATACATTTATGTCACTAATAAAGGAGGTAATAAGTCTGTAGTCTCACAGCTCCATTAATGACGCTCTTCAGTTCTACTTAATAACCGATATGTGCTGGAAGACAAGTGTTGCTCGAATATAAACTAACATGCAACATTATGATCTCTCTGATGATCTTGATGACAACAGCAATGATTTTAACATGCAACATTATGATCTCTGTGATGATCTTGATGACAGCTGCAATGATTTTAACATGCAACATTATGATCTCTATGATGATCTTGATGACAGCTGCAATGATTTTAACATGCAACATTATGATCTCTATGATGATCTTGATGACAGCTGCAATGATTTTAACATGCAACATTATGATCTCTATGATGATCTTGATGACAGCTGCAATGATTTTAACATGCAACATTATGATCTCTATGATGATCTTGATGACAGCTGCAATGATTTTAACATGCAACATTATGATCTCTATGATGATCTTGATGACGGCTGCAATGATTTTAACATGCAACATTATGATCTCTATGATGATCTTGATGACAACAGCAATGATTTTAACATGCAACATTATGATCTCTATGATGATCTTGATGACGGCTGCAATGATTTTAACATGCAACATTATGATCTCTATGATGATCTTGATGACGGCTGCAATGATTTTAACATGCAACATTATGATCTCTATGATGATCTTGATGACGGCTGCAATGATTTTAACATGCAACATTATGATCTCTGTGATGATCTTGATGACAACAGCAATGATTTTAACATGCAACATTATGATCTCTATGATGATCTTGATGACAACAGCAATGATTTTAACATGCAACATTATGATCTCTGTGATGATCTTGATGACAACAGCAATGATTTTAACATGCAACATTATGATCTCTATGATGATCTTGATGACAACAGCAATGATTTTAACATGCAACATTATGATCTCTGTGATGATCTTGATGACAGCTGCAATGATATTTGGAAATCCAGCCCACATCTGACCACTACACTAAACCAAACACTGAACGATCACTGATGACGTGTCACATGTTCCAATAATAAAATCATGATAATGTCATATCAAAACATATCAAAGACAAATAGAAAAATGACTAACAATTGTAGTCACCACCATTGTGTCCTTGAGTAATGCACTTAACTCCAGGTTGCTCCGGGGGGATTGTCCCTGTAATAAGTGCACTGTAAGTCGCTTTGGATAAAAGCGTCTGCCAAATGCATACATGTAAAAGTTGTTGTGCACTCAATGGGGTTCTCAACTAATACTTGACATTTGTTCATCACATGGAGAATAAATGAAAGAAACATAATGAGGAATATAAAATGAGGTTATTTGGCAGTACTGTAGATAGTGGTTTGAACTATTTATACTTCATCTCATGTTCACAATATTTCTTGTCAATAGATGAATGATATAGAAATTAATACTCAAATAGATCAGATATTCTCAAACTGCACAACTAGACTTAAAATTACTTTAAAATATGAAACAATATAATTATAAATAATTTGATCTCTCATGATTTAGTGCTTTATTTCAAAGAGCTTGTTTTGTATTTGTAATTCATTAAGTTTGATTTGCTTGTTTAAGACTATTTATAAGTCCATATACATTATTGTTTCAGGATTGTGGAGTGCTGATATCTCATGTGCAGATTTAAACTGGCCTGCTCGACTCTCAAACACTAGATTCAGTTTTCATAAATGTGCTCAAACTAATTTATATTTTAAGTGCTTGAATTTTCATTGTAAAGGGATTTTGATGGGCAAGGAGGCAACACACACATGGCGCGAGAACCGGCTTGACAATATAAATAATATTTTAATGATAAACTTATACATCTCGGAGGCTCGATTAGCCCAATAAGGGACCGGGTGTGTATAACCACGACCCGGCCCCGCCCTGTCACAATCAATAATGTAATGACATGCATAGATGAGGGTATATTAACTACAGGCACATTGATTTTACTCATTGAGGCTCGTGTGTGTTGCTTTAGTGAAATAAAAGATTAAAGAGAACATTTATTTGCTTCTTATTTGATCAAATGTTGGAACTGGAATGTTTGAGAAGCGCTTCAGATGATCTGATGAAACACATTCATCACTGTTCAGAAAGTTTCCAGTATTCTGAATTCATCAACTCAAGACTAGAGAAAGTGTGTTTGTGATTCTTGTTTCATGTCAGTAAAACTGAATAATTTGGTTATTAAGCACCAAGTCTTTCCAAAAGCAGCAAAATTAAACTGTTGAACCGTCACAATCATATACGGTCCCCACCGACAAACACAGCGCAGAAATTAAAAGACACGAGTTCACAGTCAACAAAGTCATCTCAGTGCTGACTCATATGGAAGATAAATACAACTGCAGCTGCTGATCTAGAGTCAGATTTCCCTTTCTCAATAGTAAGTGAGGTTTGGATTTGAGGTGGGGAAACTGATCCTCGATCAGAGCAGCGTTATACCGGAACAGCAGCAGGAATTGCAGCAGCAGCACAAACTGTTGTCGAGTCATTCTGTTGCTTCCTCTCTCTCTTCCTCTCTCTCTTCCTCTCTCTCTTCCTCTCTCTCTTCCTCTCTCTCTTCCTGTCCTTCATCATTCATCACATGAGTCTCGTTCTCTCTTTCATCCTCCTGTAAGAAAACACAGATTCACAGAAGATCAAAGAAATGAACAGGATTTGTGATTCAGAAGGGCAGAAAACAGCTCAAACTTACACAACACACATTTACTGTTGAAGTGAATAAAGTCTTTTTGAAATGTTTCATTTGACTGAGAAAGTAACAGTTGCACTTTATTTTACAGTATGTGTACTTCAGTGTACTTGCACAAGAAAGTACTGAGTAATATGAGGGAACTACATGTACTCAATATGGGTTACGGTTAGGTTAGGGTTAGTATCTAGTCATTACTGGAGTTGTTGTAATTATGTAGTAAGTAAATGTAGAACAGAACTATCAAATCTAAACATGTTGAAATACATTTACAGATATAAAAAACACTTTCATTAATAATAATTTACATTCCTGAGATCACAAATGAGCATTTAAACTTATATTCTGATATTTATATCCTGCATGTGATTAAATCTGGTCACAAGCTCATTTACATGTGAAAATACTGAGAGGCAAGTTTGCGGAGAGTTTGCCAGAACTCAAGATATTTTGTAATATTTTCTTTCTTCAGCAGAACAAATACGAAGAAAAATAGAAAAATATCTCAGCAGGTCCTTAAAATGCAAGTGGATGCAGATTTCTCTTTTGAAGCCCCAAAAATCACAGACAGTCATCATAAACATCATCGACACGACTGATATTTCAGATATTTTTCTGCTGAAGAAAGAAAGTCAAACACATCTGAGATATCATGAGGAGTAAATAATGAGAATATTTTATTTTTGGGTGAACTATTAGTTATGAGTTAATGATGGATTGAAGTGAACAGAAAGGTGAGAGAGATATAAGATATAAGTTCATGAGTGGTGGTGTCGTAGTGGCTAAAGCACTGGGCTGTTAATCAGAAGGACGCTGGTTCTAACCCCACAGCCACCACCATTGTGTCCTTGAGCAAGGCACTTAACTCCAGGTTGCTCCGGGGGGATTGTCCCTGTAATAAGTGCACTGTAAGTCGCTTTGGATAAAAGCATCTGCCAAATGCATAAATGTAAATGTAACTATTAAAATCAGTAGACCTGAAACATCACAAGTGTACACAAGCTGTTAGACTGATGACCTACACTGTATTCATTAGCAGAAGATTTGTTTCATCTGATTATTAAACTTTATAGATGTAATTATTTACTGAACATGGAAGTCTTTTGAAGGAATAGTTCACCCAAAACTATAAACCAAATTAAACTAAATGTCTTTGTAACACTTTCCACTAAGGAAGGGACAGGAAACAGCGTCAAAGGTAAGGCTTCTTTTAATCTTTTTTACTTTCACAATATTATCACAACAATTAGTTTCTCTTGGCTTGGTGTCGGGCTCTCCCTCTCGAGGCTCTCCGTTTTCTGCTTTTTATGCCGCTCTCCTCACGCTACTGCAATTAGACACAGGTGTTTAGACATAATTTGGCCCAGGTGTGAGCGCCCTTACCGCTTCTCTCTCCCGGACGGGCGCTTGACCACGCCCCCGCTGCCACAGTCTTAAATGTAGGAAGTTCATTTTTAAAACTGTATCATCATCTTCTGTAATGCACCAATACAAAATGTTTGATCATCGACTCTAATGAAGGTTTTGTAGATCACAAACTATTTACAGAGACTCATTAATCATGAATATGAATTACTGCATTACATTGACAATGATTTTTACTTCATGTTTTATACTTTAAGTATAATTCAGTAAAGAAATTCACTGCATTAAATCCTCTTGTTATCAAGTTTTTTTTGTCTTGTTTTCCATTTAAAATGGTCTAAAAATCCTTAAAACAAGAAACATTTGAGACGCAACAGATAAGATATTTCAACTTTAAGAGGATGTATCTTAAATATAAGTTCATGACTTCACCTCTCTCACCTTTCTGTTCACTTCAATCCATCATTAACTCACAAAAAACTCTCTATTATTAATAAAGCTGCGTATTGCCAATTTTCTTCACAATAAGAAACGCACAGTGACATATATTATGATTCAATAATTCACGAGCAATCACGTTATAGTCTAGCTGCATTAAGCGTGTGTGTTTGAGAGACGAGCGTCCCGTGACAGAGTGTGCATCAGCCGGTGCAGTTTCAATCACTCCCTCTTAGATCGGGACATTCACACGACTCAGAAGAGGCACCGACCACACAGAGAAATGCCAGAGTCGAGTTTGTAGTTATTTACATGATCCGCTTCTGTATTATTTGAACTTTAATAAAGCTATAATGCATTAAATATAACTGCATTAAAGATGTAACGCCGGGTGATCTCTTTAAAGAGCTCCAGCTCCACTTATTCCACAACGAGAGTTCTTCTATATTCATTTTGTATTTTTCATTATAATTCCCTCATACTTTGTGATGTACATCATCTGAAGCTGTTTGGAAAGTTTAGAGTTCATCTGGACTGTGATCTGTGTAATTCTTCCTCAGTGAGGAACTGCAGTGCTGCTCTCACACGTCATCATTAGAGTTTAATGTGATCTCAGGTTACGTTACACGAGATCAAACGACTATTCAACAACGATAATGTTTTATTGTCGACATTGTAGATTACATCGACTAATCGTTTCAGCCCTAAAAGCTCAATATTTCAGGGTTTGAAAAACATTTATTTTGCTGTTGGATGAAATCAGCAGTCTGATATTTCCTAGTGCAACACGCTCACCGACCGCGATTAAAATAATCTCTAAAACGCTTCAGATGAAATCAAACTGATCTGAATCTGTTGTAAATTCAGAGACAGAAAGATGTAATGCACATACTGAAGTATCTTACCTGAACATTGTGCCGCATCACGATATCTGTTGAATAAAAACTCAATTAAACACATTTTCTTTATCAGTTAGTTTTGAGTATGAAAATAAACATTTTCACATATTTAAAGACTCTTTTTACCCATTTAATCTAAAATTTTCCTCTTTTATATCAGCTGTATGTAATACTTGCCATTTTGTCTTAGTCTTGAGATCTTACAGCGATAGTAAATCAGCAGCAGCTACACCAACATACACGACAACCAGAGCAACACATATTCCTGCTACAGCAGCAGAAGACGGACCTGAATCTGGAGTTATGTCTGATACTGTAATGATGAAGAGAGACAGTCATTAGGGTCACTGAATGTGATCATCATCAGCTCTTTATAACAACTGAAGATCTGATTATCTGCATTAAATGATGAAATCGTCCTCACCGCTGACATTAACACTGAAGCTCTTTACGCTGAAGCTGCTGCTGATACTGCTGCTGATCTCTAGTTGATAAAGTCCAGAGTCTGTAGTTCTGCTGTTTGTGATAGTGAGATCTCCAGTCTGATGGTCAATCTTCAGTCTGTCTCTGAATCTCTCAGCACCTTCATCACACGTCACATCTGTACAGCTCTTACTGGGATCTTCCTTCATTTCAGCTATACGAGTGTCATTGAAATACCACGTCATCACAACATCTCCCTGTTTTACAGTATCATCAGTGTGTAGAGTGACAGAATCTCCTTCAATCACCGACTTTATCTTCATTTCAGCAGCAGACACTCCTGAAACACACATGAACAGTTTCTTCTTTTGGGTGAATAAACCACCATAGTAGAGGAAATAACAACAATTGTGCACCTAAATTACTGAACAAGGAATATTCCTTTAATATAAGGCAAGTTAACTATATGCAAGTTTAAAATACTAAAGACACGTTCTCCACATACACTCACCTAAAGGATTATTAGGAACACATACTAATACGGTGTTTGACCCCCTTTCGCCTTCAGAACTGCCTTAATTCTACGTGGCATTGATTCAACAAGGTGCTGAAAGCATTCTTTTGAAATGTTGGCCCATATTGATAGGATAGCATCTTGCAGTTGATGGAGATTTGTGGGATGCACATCCAGGGCACGAAGCTCCCGTTCCACCACATCCCAAAGATGCTCTATTGGGTTGAGATCTGGTGACTGTGGGGGCCATTTTAGTACAGTGAACTCATTGTCATGTTCAAGAAACCAATTTGAAATGATTCGAGCTTTGTGACATGGTGCATTATCCTGCTGGAAGTAGCCATCAGAGGATGGGTACATGGTGGCCATAAAGGGATGGACATGGTCAGAAACAATGCTCATGTAGACCGTGGCATTTAAACGATGCCCAATTGGCACTAAGGGGCCTAAAGTGTGCCAAGAAAACATCCCCCACACCATTACACCACCACCACCAGCCTGCACAGTGGTAACAAGGCATGATGGATCCATGTTCTCATTCTGTTTACGCCAAATTCTGACTCTACCATCTGAATGTCTCAACAGAAATCGAGACTCATCAGACCAGGCAACATTTTTCCAGTCTTCAACTGTCCAATTTTGGTGAGCTCTTGCAAATTGTAGCCTCTTTTTCCTATTTGTAGTGGAGATGAGTGGTACCCGGTGGGGTCTTCTGCTGTTGTAGCCCATCCGCCTCAAGGTTGTGCGTGTTGTGGCTTCATAAATGCTTTGCTGCATACCTCGGTTGTAACGAGTGGTTATTTCAGGCAAAGTTGCTCTTCTATCAGCTTGAATCAGTCGGCCCATTCTCCTCTGACCTCTAGCATCAACAAGGCATTTTCGCCCACAGGACTGCCGCACACTGGATGTTTTTCCTTTTCACACCATTCTTTGTAAACCCTAGAAATGGTTGTGCGTGAAAATCCCAGTAACTGAGCAGATTGTGAAATACTCAGACCGGCCCGTCTGGCACCAACAACCATGCCACGCTCAAAATTGCTTAAATCACCTTTCTTTCCCATTCTGACATTCAGTTTGGAGTTCAGGAGATTGTCTTGACCAGGACCACACCCCTAAATGCATTGAAGCAACTGCCATGTGATTGGTTGATTAGGTAATTACATTAATGAGAAATTGAACAGGTGTTCCTAATAATCCTTTAGGTGAGTGTATATCACATTAACATTGGTTTATGTATCATTATATCAATAAATACAAATTTGAAGCCAATATTAAATGACTCACCAGGTTTGACTGTGACAGTGAATGTCTTTTCTTCTCTGATGTTGTTGATGATGGTATGTAGTAGATAATCTCCAGAGTCTGTAATTCTGATGTTCATGATGGTGAGAGATCCAGTCTGATTGTTCAACTTCAGTCTGTCTCTGAATCTCTCAATACCACCTGCACATTTCACATCTGTACAGAACACACTGAGATCTCCATAGATTTGAGCTACACGGATGCCATTAAAATACCATTTAATAACATCAGATTTGTCATTTCGTAATCCAGTAACAGCAGTGCGTAAAGTCAGAGAATCTCCCTCCATCACTGACACAGATGTCTTCATTTCATCAACACCAAACACACCTGGAGACACAAATGAACAGTCACTCTTCAAGATGCACAACAGGAAAACACTGTGAAAATGATTCTTTTACAGGTCATATTGTCAAGATGACACAAACACAACAAGAACATTCACTCATGACACAAACTAACATCTTTCTCAAGTATGTCTTGAACACATCCATGCACACAACACAATCCACATCACATTCACACTGTATATCCCTCCTCATGCACGCAACACAATCCACATCACATTCACACTGTATATCCCTCCACATGCACGCAACACAATCCACATCACATTCACACTGTATATCCCTCCTCATGCACACAACACAATCCACATCACATTCACACTGTATATCCCTCCACATGCACGCAACACAATCCACATCACATTCACACTGTATATCCCTCCTCATGCACACAACACAATCCACATCACATTCACACTGTATATCCCTCCTCATGCACACAACACAATCCACATCACATTCACACTGTATATCCCTCCACATGCACGCAACACAATCCACATCACATTCACACTGTATATCCCTCCTCATGTACGCAACACAATCCACATCACATTCACACTGTATATCCCCTCCTCATGCACGCAACACAATCCACATCACATTCACACTGTATATCCCTCCTCATGCACGCAACACAATCCACATCACATTCACACTGTATATCCCTCCTCATGCACGCAACACAATCCACATCACATTCACACTGTATATCCCTCGTCATGCACGCAACACAATCCACATCACATTCACACTGTATATCCCTCCTCATGCACACAACACAATCCACATCACATTCACACTGTATATCCCCCCCTCATACACACAACACAATCCACATCACATTCACACTGTATATCCCTCCTCATGTACACAACACAATCCACATCACATTCACACTGTATATCCCTCCTCATGCACACAACACAATCCACATCACATTCACACTGTATATCCCTCCTCATGCACACAATCCACATCACATTCACACTGTATATCCCTCCTCATGCACGCAACACAATCCACATCACATTCACACTGTATATCCCTCCTCATGCACGCAACACAATCCACATCACATTCACACTGTATATCCCTCCTCATGCACACAACACAATCCACATCACATTCACACTGTATATCCCTCCTCATGTACACAACACAATCCACATCACATTCATACTGTATATCCCTCCTCATGTACACAACACAATCCACATCACATTCACACTGTATATCCCCTCCTCATGCACACAACACAATCCACATCACATTCACACTGTATATCCCTCCTCATGCACACAACACAATCCACATCACATTCACACTGTATATCCCTCCTCATGTACACAACACAATCCACATCACATTCACACTGTATATCCCTCCTCATGCACACAACACAATCCACATCACATTCACACTGTATATCCCTCCTCATACACACAACACAATCCACATCACATTCACACTGTATATCCCTCCTCATGCACGCAACACAATCCACATCACATTCACACTGTATATCCCTCCTCATGCACGCAACACAATCCACATCACATTCACACTGTATATCCCTCCTCATGCACACAACACAATCCACATCGCATTCACACTGTATATCCCTCCTCATGCACACAACACAATCCACATCATATGGGGCAATATACAAAACCATTTGGGCTCATTCTATTCATTGTTGCTATCTGGGTTTTGTTTTTCTGTGTATTAAACATCTGTGGGCAGTTAAATGTACTGTCTGCTGAACATCATTACCCTAATTACTCTGTAATGAATTTAATTTTAACGTGTTTTATCATAAAGGCAATTTTTTCCCCCTTTTTTATGATTTATATTATTTTTATATAGTTTTCAGACGGTCCCTTACACACCATAGGCAAAATTTCCAACTTATATCGATGTTAAATTAACGAGCTGGAACGATTTCACCTGATGACATCTGACCAGCTTAAATACGGGACAATCATTTTACGGGATGGGCGGCACCCCTAAATCTCATTCATTCATATGAAACACGGAACCTACAAACACATTCGGGATCATTATATGAAGCTGTGTCAGTTTGTGAATGTTTCATCATTAATATGAAGAATGTATCAATGTCTTACCATCATCGAGCACAAAACACACAAAGAGCAAATAAAAGATGATCTTCATTTTCATCCGATGTTCTGGAGAAAAATGTAAATTGTCATCTGCGGCTTCGAGCTGTTTAGAAAATAATGTCTTCTATGTAAGAAATGCAACAAGACGAATACATACAACAGTAACTTTCCCACTTGAAACAACAATTAAAGATAATAATAAATACATAAAACTGACAATGATATTCGTCATATTCACATGCTGATGAGAGTGAAACCAACGCCCCGTTCAGCTTGTGTCTATACTGCTGTCGCTCTTTAAACATTATTGGTCGACTGCAGAACTGCCCACAGCTTCAAAAAACTGATCTCAGATGAGCAAATGATTGCCAGTGAAACTAATATATAATTCAGATTTAACAGTGAATCCTTTGTTTTGCCTCTAATAATGAACATTCTGCAGGGGGGAGAGCTTTTATATAAACTACAGCTGTGCTTAATGCATTACATCATGAACAAGATGAACAATATATTAAGACAATTATTAAAGTGACTGGAGCCTCAAACCTGCTGATGTCTAATGTATGCCATTCATTTGACAAAATGCAAAGAGAACACACACTGTTCTTGACTGAATAACTTTAGTAGCTTTAATAAGAGTCAATATATTTCGTATAGTGAAGATCAGGCAGTATTTTATTTGAACATGATTTCATTTCTGTTTTATTTCTTCAATGCTACTGTTAAATAGAGCTACTGTATCAGAAAAACTTAAAGGACTGTTTATTTGTATATTTCTTATATTATGTTTGTCCTATAATTTGTTATTTACAGTTTCTTATTTTTAATAGTGGAGTTAAAATAAAATAACAAAAAAATGAACACTGGTTGTAGAATGAATAGTTAGCCAGTACCTCAGGTTAATCAGTAAGGGAACTCATTTAACTTGTTGAATTGCATTTTATATATAATATAGTGGAAATGTGGGAAACATTTAAGTATATTAGTATTTTTTACATTTCAAACATTTAATGACAATATGTAGTAGAAATCTAACATTGCTCATTTTTAAACTTATTTTTTCATTTCTTAGATTTGGAGTGTATTGTAAACTTTGCAAAGCCGAGAGGTCCTCCTGAAACACTACAGATTACATCACTATCAAGCTGCCTTGTTTGTACACTTCATCTGCACTTTTTGTTGAGTTGTGTGATTTTAAAGATTTTTGTCAGCGTCCCAGTTTTTAAACCATATCAGAAATCACGTGAAGAGACATAACACTGTCAAATGCCCTCGAGATGACATGAAGACCCTCCTATAACAACTTGCTAATCAAGTAATTATTTTGCTTGTGGTCATAAATCTCTGGTTAAAGGGAGAATAGTGCCATCTCTACTCTTCTGTATGTCCCATGCTTCTGGTTGGATTTAACTTGCATACAACTTGGTCCTTATTTGTTTTGTGTCTTTCAGACCTCCGATTTGCTTGCACATGGAAAGACTACAGCTTTCAGATGTTTACCTTTTTATGAGGGAAAAGTCTGGAAACTTCCTGAAGACGTGCCTGGTAAGAAAAAGTGTGTTATCTGTATCTACACTCATACCAGAAATTACACGGTTCATAACTCCTCCTCCACGTGACCTTCCCAACGGGTTTACCTCATCCCTCTCATGAGTGCGTCACAGATACGTATGGAAGTGAACATTTGTAGTTAAAAAGTATATAAATATTGTTTTGTTTCTAAAAATAATCAATCTTTTGAAGAACTTTATTTGTCGACAGGAGTCAAGATTATTTCGATGCACCCTAGATATGCATTTTGGACCATCAGAAAATGGAGGACATTCACTTGCATTGTTTAAAGGAGGAGGCCTGAAATTACATCCTAAAAATCTTCAATTCTGTTTTGATGAAGAAAGAAACTCATATACATCTCAGATGGCCTGAGGTTGAATAAATTATCAGCAAATTTTCATTTTGGGATCTGATCTTTGACTGATTGATTTTATTCAGCTTTTTACTGTAGGACACAGAGCCAGAGGACATCCATGCCAAGGGGAAGATGGAGATCTTGACAATCATTGAAGATGATTTTACCACCATCCACTGAAATCCAAATATAAGGTGCCTAGCTGTAGTACTAGAGGAGCATTGATTGTGTTGGATGATGTACATGACCTTCCCACTACTGTTGCTCTCCTCTTTGGCTTAATTTATGCACTCAATATGGACTAAAGACTCAAAAGAACTCAAATACACTTTTGAAACCATTCAAAAAGTGTTTGTGTATCTGATGGATCAAGTTGAGAGGATATACGGTTGTGACTTTTGGTTTAGGACTTTGGAGTATTGTTTATTGCTGCAGCATTTTTAGATTATTATTGTTACATCAATATGGCATTTTAAGAACAATTTTGTGTTACTCCAGCTCTTTAAGAGCATATGTTATTTGGAAATGTTCTTACATGTAACATATAATAAATGCAGTAGCTGAGAGGATTTCTTCTTCATATTGATAAGTGGAGTGGAACTGCTTCACATTTTGTACCTTTTAAATGTGCCATTTTTCAGAATGCCAATAAATACATCCTGTAATGATGACAAAATCATGTTTTTTTGTATTTACAGTATTGTTTGTACTCTTAAATGATGTGAGGAGCATAAACGAATCTGGGTGAGAATCTGGATGTAAGATTTAAAAGTATAAATTAGAAGGGGAAAGGTAGTTCACTCAACTTCTTATTCCTCGTTCAACAAACTCATAGTGTATATTTAGATATACTTATTGAGGATGGTAGACTTAACTTAAACCAGTAGTTTAACTTTCATGTATGATTTGGCACAACTTCAACCACTGAAGTTGAATAAACTCAAAAATGCTTTGCAGCCAGTTGCTTTATTTTTTTAAGTTAACTCAAATTTTTATTTTTTACAGTGCAGCAGAAACTAATCTGAAAAGACTCGATACAGAGAAAGCTCAAGCCCTAAGAATATGTAGTGGGGCTTTTAAAACATCTCCAGGTTGAATTGGGAGAGATGCCGTTGTGTATTAGAAGAATTACACTTATGCTCTCATATTGGGTTAACCTGCAAGAGCATAACAAATCACCCCTGCAAAGACTGTTGTACAGGAGTGTTGGGAACAAAGTACATCAGATTTCAGGAGTTTTGGATGGATTGGGAATGCAAGGAAAATAGTTTTGCATATACAACATTGCTGTCCCATATACAGATATCCCTCCTTAGATGTTTATAACGCCAGTAATTGATTTACAAATACATGAGGATATTAAAGATAAATCGAAACAAATACTTGCCTGCAAACATCAAAGCTACTTTGAAATGAATTAAAATAAATACTTGAAAAATTGAAACTAAACCACCTTAAAAAACATCCTTGGAGCAGAATTGAGGAAAATATATACACAGTTAATGACATTTGTGACAGAAACAGGACTGATGGAGCGATTATAAAAAGATATGGTTAATTATAATTATTATTCCTTTCACCCCCCACATCCTGCCAAATCTTCCGCTCCACACTCCTGTGCAGTAGGTGGAGGTAAAGCGCCAATTAACCAACCGCCAACAAAAACCTGAGAAGAAGAAGAAGAAAGCCCCGCCCTGTTTCTGCTTGCGTCATTGCAGAGAGCGGGAGATCTTGAGGAAGCTCGTCTGGGGTGATGAAGCTGCCTCTGTTGTTCCGTCTAAAAAGCCCTAAAATAGAAAAATAGATTAGAAAGCACAAAACGAAAAGTTGGATTTCAGTGATGAGAGTCAGAGATTTGGAAATAGAAGTGTGGATTGAACGTTATGAGTTAATCTATCGCGAGTGAGTGCTACCACTGATATATCTGTATATTATATAAGCTTTAAGGATTTTTTGACCATTTTAAATGGAAAACAAGATGCAGTTAATGCAGTGAATTTCTTTACTGAATTATACTTAAAGTATAAAACATGAAGTAAAAATCATTGTCAATGTAATGCAGTAATTCATATTCATGATTAATGAGTCTTTGTGAATAGTTTGTGATCTACAAAACCTTCATTAGAGTCGATGATCAAACATTTTGTATTGGTGCATTACAGAAGATGATGATACAGTTTTAAAATGAAGATTTATTAAGAAAAACATCCTTCCTACATTTAAGACATTTAGTTTAATTTGGTTTATAGTTTTGGGTGAACTATTCCTTCAAAAGACTTCCATGATCAGTAAATAATTACATCTATAAAGTTTAATAATCAGATGAAACAAATCTTCTGCTAATGAATACAGTGTAGGTCATCAGTCTAACAGCTTGTGTACACTTGTGATGTTTCAGTTCTACTTATTTTAATTATTGTATTTGACAAATGATTCAAATACAGGAAGTGTTCGTGTGTGAAAGGATGCGTCCTAAAAGTTGCACACTAAGCAGAGAGCGCCATCTTGTGTTCAAAGTATGAATGATCCTCTTTCTTTGCCCAAAAGGTTGTTATAAATACTCATCTGAGCACAGGACAGCAGCCAAACACCAAAAATAAACATTTGTAAATGAGTAAGATCTTAACATTTGACTTTGGGGGAAATTAAAAGAAAACTTTGTAAATTACATCTAATTAACTGCATCTAACAATCAAATAATGTCACGTTCATTGTCAAGTCAAGTCAAGTCAAGTGGTTTTTATTGTCGTTTCAACCATATACAGTTAGTACAGTACACAGCAAAACGAGACAACGTTCCTCCAGGACCATGGTGCTACATAAAAACAACAAAGGACCAACATAGGACCACATGAGACTACACAACGAAATAAAATACCTATATAAACTACCTATATATACCTATATAAAGTGCACGTGCAAACATGTGCAAAAAGTACAGGACAGTACAACAAATTACTGACAATGAACAGGACAATAGACAGTGCAGTGCCGACCATTACTCAGTAGTGCAAAAAGATGACAGTTTGTAAAAACGTAAACATAACATACTATGAGATAATGTTCTATGCACATAGCAGTTATTGAGGTAGCAGACAGTTATAAAGTGACAGTTATTAAAGTGCAACTCAGGACACGTGTGTGTCAAACCAGTCTCTGAGTATTGAGAAGTCTGATGGCTTGGGGGAAGAAGCTGTTACACAGTCTGGCCGTGAGGGCCCGAATGCTTCGGTACCTCTTGCCAGACGGGAGGAGGGTAAAGAGTTTGTGTGAGGGGTGTGTGGGGTCGTCCACAATGCTGGTTGCTTTATGGATACAGTGTTTTTTGTAAATGTCTTTGATGGAGGGAAGAGAGACCCCAATGATCTTCTCAGCTGTCCTCACTATCCTCTGCAGGGCTTTGCGGTCCGAAACAGTGCAAGTCCCAAACCAGGCAGTGATGCAGCTGCTCAGGATGCTCTCAATAGTCCCTCTATAGAATGTAGTGAGGATGGGGGTTGGGAGATGTGCTTTCCTCAGCCTTCGAAGAAAGTAGAGACGCTGCTGGGCTTTCTTGGTGATAGAGCTGGTGTTGAGGGACCAGGTGAGGTTCTCCGCCAGGTGAACACCAAGGAATTTGGTGCTCTTGACGATCTCCACAGAGGAGCCGTCGATGTTCAGCGGAGTGTGTTCACCTTGTGCTCTCCTAAAGTCAACAACCATCTCTTTTGTTTTGTCGACATTCAGGGACAGGTTGTTGGCTCTACACCAGTCCGTCAGCCGCTGCACCTCCTCTCTGTATGCTGACTCGTTGTTCTTGCTGATGAGACCCACCACGGTCGTGTCATCGGCGAACTTGATGATGTGATTCGAGCTGTGCATTGCTGCACAGTCGTGAGTCAGCAGAGTGAACAGCAGTGGACTGAGCACACAGCCCTGGGGGCCCCAGTGCTCAGTGTGGTGGTGGTGGAGATGCTGTTCCCGATCCGGACTGACTGAGGTCTCCCAGTCAGGAAGTCCAGGATCCAGTTGCAGAGGGAGGTGTCCAGGCCCAGCAGGTTCAGCTTTCCAATCAGGTGCTGGGGAATGATTGTGTTGAATGCTGAGCTGAAATCTATGAACAGCATTCGAACGTATGAGTCCTTATTGTCTAGGTGGGTGAGCGCCAGATGGAGGGTTGTGGTGATGGCATCGTCCGTTGAACGGTTTGAACGATACGCAAACTGCAGTGGGTCTAGTGAGGGGGCAGCTGGGTCTTAATCTGCCTCATGACGAGCCTCTCGAAGCACTTCATGATGATGGGTGTAAGTGCGACGGGACGGTAGTCGTTGAGGCAGGACACTGAAGACTTCTTTGGCATGGGGATGATGGTGGTGGCCTTGAAGCACGTTGGAACAACGGCGCTGCTCAGAGAGATGTTGAAGATGTCGGTAAGAACATCTGCTAGCTGGTCTGCACATCCTCTGAGCACTCTGCCAGGAATGTTGTCTGGTCCAGCAGCCTTCCGTGGGTTGACTCTACGTAGAGTTTTCCTCACATCTGCCGTGGTAAGACAGAGCACCTGGTCGTTGGGAGGAGGGGTGGACTTCCTCGCCATCACGTAGTTCTGCACTTCAAACCGAGCGTAGAAGTCGTTCAGCGCATCTGGAAGGGAGGCATCTTTGTCACAGGCAACTGATGTTGTCCTGTAGTTGGTGATGGCCTGGATGCCCTGCCACATGCGCCGCGTGTCACCGCTGTCCTGGAAGTGACTGTGGATTCTCTGGGCGTGTGCGCGCTTTGCCTCTCTGATTGCCCGTGACAGTTTGGCCCTAGCTGTTCTTAGGGCTGCCTTATCGCCTGCTCTGAAGGCAGAGTCTCGGGACCTCAGCAGCGTGCGCACCTCCGCAGTCATCCACGGCTTCTGGTTGGAGCGTGTGGTGATGGTCTTTGAGAAGTGACATCATCAATGCACTTGCTGATGTAGCTGGTCACTGATGCTGTGTATTCCTCCAAGTTGGTAGAATCGCCATATGTTGCAGCCTCCCTGAACATGTGCCAGTCAGTACAATCAAAACAGTCCTGAAGAGCAGAGATGGCTCCTGCTGGCCAGGTTTTCACCTGCTTCTGAAGCGGTTTTGTGCGTCTGACGAGCGGTCTGTATGCTGGAATTAACATAACAGAGATGTGGTCTGAGTAGCCGAGGTGGGGGCGGGGCTCCGCCCGTGCACGCCTGGGATGTTTGTGTAAACAAGATCAAGCTGTTCAGCCCCTCTCGTTGCAAAGTCCACATACTGATGGAATTTAGGGAGCACTGTCTTGAGATTTGCATGGTTGAAATCTCCGGCGACAATAAACAGTCCGTCGGGGTGAGTGTTCTGCAGTTCGCTCAAAGCCCCATACAGTTCACAGAGCGCTTCCTTAGCGTTAGCGCTGGGGGGAATGTAAACTCCGGTTATGCAAACAGTGGTGAAATCCGTGGTAGATAAAAAGGTCTGCATCTAACAGTCACAAGCTCCAACAGCGATGAACAGTAACTAGAGACTAGCATAGAGTTCTTGCACCATTCCGTGTTGATGTAAACACACAAGCCACCACCGCGAGTCTTACCGCAGAGAGCTGTATTTCTGTCGGCACGAAACGAGGCGAGCCCGTCTAGCTGAATAGCGGCATCCGGAACTCTGTCGCTGAGCCACGTCTCCGTGAAAACAAAGACGCAGCAGTCTCTAAACTCACGCTGCGTAGCCTGCTGGAGTCGGATATAGTCCAGTTTATTGTCCAGGGAGCAAACATTTGAGAGCAGGATAGACGGGAGAGCCGGCCGGCTAGGGTTTGTTTTAGCCTAGCATGGACCCCCGCCCTCTTTCCGCGCTTCGCTCTCGCACACCGCTTACGACGTCCTCTCCCCGGCCACCGGCATCAGGCGACGCCGAGGGCTGGAGGCCTGGTCTCCGCAGCAAGCCGAGTACGCGTAGCGCCTCCTGCAGGTCATCATGCAGCTTGGTTTTTGCATGAGTCTTATATTTCAGTAGTGTCTGGCGATGGTAGACACGAACACTGGTTGCTCCGATGTCCATGTGTTGCAAAAGTCGGGCTTTTTTAACAAAAATAGCACCATTGTGGATCCGGAGTGGCCGCTGCGTGCTACCGCGCCGCCATCTTGGATTTGAGATGAATTTGTAATATTGTTTATGAGATTTTTCAGTTTTGTTCCAGCTCTCAATATTATTAACATTAATATCACTGTACAGAGAGAATCACTCAAATCAATGATTCAATACTGGATACATTCATTATTGGTCATAAACTCACAAAACATTTCTCTGACAAACAAACTCACAGATGCCGTTATGAGTAAAGAGATGAAAATAGAGACATTCAGAGAATACCGCTGATTTTTGGCTTTAAGACACATTCTTCCTTGACTGTTAAAGAGAAAAAACTGAAATCTTATTAGAAGACATTGTAATATACTTTAATATTTACACCACAATTTTGATATTTCACTGAAAATAAAATCTGATTATTTACTGATAATCTCCAACAGACAAAGTTGAAATAAAATCTCCCACATGCTGTAAATTAAATCATTCATAATGTCCATTTATTTCATATAGAGTTACACTGTTGTGAGACTGAGGAGTATTTTTACATTGTTTAAAACACTTAATACGTTATACATATAAAATACAAATAACATATAAAGTGAGGACAAACATAATTTCCCCTTTAACAGTAACTCAAAAAGAAAAGAAAGCTGAAAGTTAATTATGATTTAAAATAAATACCAAAGTAAAATATTTCATTTTTGCACTTTGAACAATAAAGGTAAAAAATGGCAAATACATGGATTGCAATGAAATAAACTTGATATTTGGTATAAAACTTAATAAAAAGTTTTTATAATCTAACATTTGTATTTGTCATGAGGCTGATGTACAAAGTAAATGTGGCATAATGTTGATTTCCATAAAAAGAAAATTCCAACACAAACTCCATTATTTCATGTTTACAGTAAGACACTTATTCAATGCAAGTGTGTCTTTATAAAGTATAACCTCAAGATGTGAACATGATATTAATGTGATATAATCTTATCTATGTAAAGTTATAGTCAGTCATGATCCCGTGTAATTGAATTGAACTTTACACAGATAACCAGCAATAGTTTTATATTTAAATGAATAGGTATAAATACATTTATGTCACTAATAAAGGAGGTAATAAGTCTGTAGTCTCACAGCTCCATTAATAACTCTCTTCAGTTCTACTTAATAACCGATATGTGCTGGAAGACAAGTGTTGCTCGAATATAAACTAACATGCAACATTATGATCTCTCTGATGATCTTGATGACAGCTGCAATGATTTTAACATGCAACATTATGATCTCTGTGATGATCTTGATGACAGCTGCAATGATTTTAACATGCAACATTATGATCTCTGTGATGATCTTGATGACAGCTGCAATGATTTTAACATGCAACATTATGATCTCTGTGATGATCTTGATGACAGCTGCAATGATTTTAACATGCAACATTATGATCTCTGTGATGATCTTGATGACAGCTGCAATGATTTTAACATGCAACATTATGATCTCTGTGATGATCTTGATGACAGCTGCAATGATTTTAACATGCAACATTATGATTTCTGTGATGATCTTGATGACAGCTGCAATGATTTTAACATGCAACATTATGATCTCTATGATGATCTTGATGACAGCTGCAATGATTTTAACATGCAACATTATGATTTCAGTGATGATCTTGATGACAGCTGCAATGATTTTAACATGCAACATTATGATTTCTGTGATGATCTTGATGACAGCTGCAATGATTTTAACATGCAACATTATGATTTCTGTGATGATCTTGATGACAGCTGCAATGATTTTAACATGCAACATTATGATCTCTGTGATGATCTTGATGACAGCTGCAATGATTTTAACATGCAACATTATGATCTCTATGATGATCTTGATGACAGCTGCAATGATTTTAACATGCAACATTATGATTTCAGTGATGATCTTGATGACAGCTGCAATGATTTTAACATGCAACATTATGATTTCTGTGATGATCTTGATGACAGCTGCAATGATTTTAACATGCAACATTATGATTTCTGTGATGATCTTGATGACAGCTGCAATGATTTTAACATGCAACATTATGATCTCTATGATGATCTTGATGACAGCTGCAATGATTTTAACATGCAACATTATGATCTCTGTGATGATCTTGATGACAGCTGCAATGATTTTAACATGCAACATTATGATCTCTGTGATGATCTTGATGACAGCTGCAATGATTTTAACATGCAACATTATGATCTCTGTGATGATCTTGATGACAGCTGCAATGATTTTAACATGCAACATTATGATCTCTATGATGATGTTGATGACAGCTGCAATGATTTTAACATGCAACATTATGATCTCTGTGATGATCTTGATGACAGCTGCAATGATTTTAACATGCAACATTATGATCTCTATGATGATCTTGATGACGGCTGCAATGATTTTAACATGCAACATTATGATCTCTATGATGATCTTGATGACGGCTGCAATGATTTTAACATGCAACATTATGATCTCTATGATGATCTTGATGACGGCTGCAATGATTTTAACATGCAACATTATGATCTCTATGATGATCTTGATGACAACAGCAATGATTTTAACATGCAACATTATGATCTCTATGATGATCTTGATGACGGCTGCAATGATTTTAACATGCAACATTATGATCTATATGATGATCTTGATGACGGCTGCAATGATTTTAACATGCAACATTATGATCTACAGTGAGGAAAATAAGTATTTGAACACCCTGCTATTTTGCAAGTTCTCCCACTTGGAAATCATGGAGGGGTCTGAAATTGTCATCGTAGGTGCATGTCCACTGTGAGAGACATAATCTAAAAAAAAAATCCAGAAATCACAATGTATGATTTTTTAACTATTTATTTGTATGATACAGCTGCAAATAAGTATTTGAACACCTGAGAAAATCAATGTTAATATTTGGTACAGTAGCCTTTGTTTGCAATTACAGAGGTCAAACGTTTCCTGTAGTTTTTCGCCAGGTTTGCACACACTGCAGGAGGGATTTTGGCCCACTCCTCCACACAGATCTTCTCTAGATCAGTCAGGTTTCTGGGCTGTCGCTGAGAAACACGGAGCTTGAGCTCCCTCCAAAGATTCTCTATTGGGTTTAGGTCTGGAGACTGGCTAGGCCATGCCAGAACCTTGTATGCTTCTTACAGAGCCACTTCTTGGTTATCCTGGCTGTGTGCTTCGGGTCATTGTCATGTTGGAAGACCCAGCCTCGACCCATCTTCAATGCTCTAACTGAGGGAAGGAGGTTGTTCCCCAAAATCTCGCAATACATGGCCCCGGTCATCCTCTCCTTAATACAGTGCAGTCGCCCTGTCTCATGTGCAGAAAAACACCCACAAAGCATGATGCTACCACCCCCATGCTTCACAGTAGGGATGGTGTTCTTGGGATGTACTCATCATTCTTCTTCCTCCAAACACGGTTAGTGGAATTATGACCAAAAAGTTCTATTTTGGTCTCATCTGACCACATGACTTTCTCCCATGACTCCTCTGGATCATCCAAATGGTCATTGGCAAACTTAAGCCGGGCCTTGACATGTGCTGGTTTAAGCAGTGGAACCTTCTGTGCCATGCATGATTTCAAACCGTGACGTCTTAGTGTATTACCAACAGTAACCTTGGAAACGGTGGTCCCAGCTCTTTTCAGGTCATTGACCAGCTCCTCCCGTGTAGTTCTGGGCTGATTTCTCACCTTTCTTAGGATCATTGAGAGCCCACGAGGTGAGATCTTGCATGGAGCCCCAGTCCGAGGGAGATTGACAGTCATGTTTAGCTTCTTCCATTTTCTAATGATTGCTCCAACAGTGGACCTTTTTTCACCAAGCTGCTTGGCAATTTCCCTGTAGCCCTTTCCAGCCTTGTGGAGGTGTACAATTTTGTCTCTAGTGTCTATGGGCAGCTCTTTGGTTTTGGCCATGTTAGTAGTTGGATTCTTACTGATTGTATGGGGTGGACAGGTGTCTTTATGCAGCTAACGACCTCAAACAGGTGCATCTAATTTAGGATAATAAATGGAGTGGAGGTGGACATTTTAAAGGCAGACTAACAGGTTGTAGTGAATCAGCTCTATATTCTTCCACCTTTAGGCAGCGAATCAGCTCTATGAAATATTAATAATCAATCATAACTTGTTATAATCAATTATGAATATTTGGATCAGTTAATCGGGTTAACTTGATGTAGCTACATTAACATTACAACCAAATACTCGGTTCATCCCGTGAACACTCAATTTTGGTTATTAATTAATTAATTAATAGAAATGTACATTTCCGGGGCAAGGGAAATGTCTTTCTTACTAAGTATTAAGAGCAAGTAGCAGAGATGGGACCAAGTCACACATGTGCAAGTCTCAAGTAAGTCTCAAGTCTTAACCTTCAAGTCTCAAGTAAGTCCCAAGTATTTTTTTCTTGGGCAAGTCAAGTCAAGTCAAGTCAAGTCACCTTATTATTGTAATTTTACCTGCAGAATCTGATCATAATAAAGTGAAAAGACAAGATATAAGTAACTGTCAGTAAATTACAATACTCATGTTCAGTAAAATACATCATGGAATCAAACAAAATTGTAACTTCATAAAATTATTTATTTTTCACTTCTGCCAACAGTGTTTGAAATGTTTTAAATTTTCAACATTGAGTCCATAAAACAAATAACAGCTTAACATCCAACAGACTCCTCTCTGAACACCTCCCTCCCTCTCTCTCTCTCAAACACAGTTACATACATTAAACTTTGTTACATTTCTCCTCTTTCTCTCACACACACTCCCTCTCTCACACACACACTCTCTCTCTCTCACACACACACTCTCTCTCACACACACACTCTCTCTCTCTCACACACACACACACACACTCTCTCACACACTCACTCTCACACCCACACTCACTCTCTCTCCCACACTCCCACACCCACACTCACTCACTCTCGCGCTCACACACACACACTCACTCTCGTCTCTCGCGCTCTCACACTCCCACACCCACACTCACTCACTCACAGTATATCCATTAGTCATTACCTCTTTTAAAAGTTATTGCACCTTGAGGTACCAGCGCGCGTGAACGTCATGGCAACGTACAAAACAAAGTACCTTGCGCGGGAAACACTTAACGTAAATGCGCGTAACTAAGGTAAATCAAGCAGGCTAGTATGCAGCATAAGCCACGAAGTGTTGGCGAAATAAAAAATTAATGGACAGATTTTTTTTTTTCCAGAAAACTTCTTGCACAAAATAAATTCAAGCACTTTCAAGGACCTGTATCTATGTATGTTTATTTTCAAGAACTTTCCAGGGCCTTGAATTTTATTTTTCAGATTCACAAACTTTCAAGGATTTCAAGGACCCGTGGGAACCCTGCTATTATTACATTAGCTAACTACCAACTAACCAGATAAAATTAACAAATTGACAAGCACTTACTGGGCAGAATGGCTCTTCAAATGGCGGACGAAATTGGAGGTTGTCGTCTGGCTGTCCGCGATCTTAACGTTGCATGTCTTGCAAAGCGCTGTTCGTCTTTTACCATATTGATAATAATTTTTGAAGCCGAAAGCGATGACCCTCGGTAACGTTACCCCTCCAGCTGACATGTTGATGTGTTATCTGATCTAAGTGGGCGTGGTGTGCGTAAGGTACGAGAGGGCATGGCTGATGATAACCTATAGTGTCGTGAGTATTCTCAGCCTGCGCTCCAGCTGGATCAACTTTATTTTTTAAAATAATTTACATATTTTATATTCAAATTGAAAACATGATGTCATTAACACTCAAGTCATTCAAGTCTTCGTGTCTCAAGTCAAGTCAAGTCCCGAGTCTTTAACTTCCAAGTCCGAGTCAAGTCTCAAGTATTTTATTTTTTGTCAAGTCAAGTCACAAGTCATAAAAATAGCGACTCGAGTCGACTCGAGTCCAAGTCACCAAGTCACAAGTCCCCATGTCTGGCAAGTAGTCAAAATCTATGATTAGTGACTTTAGATATGAGCTTGAGACACAGACAACTTTACATGTGACATGAACAAGACTTTATTAACTAGACTAAACATTTAAACTACTCTAACATACATATACATACATGCATACAGTTTACCAAGGGAAAGAGGGCTGAAGCAGAATACAGGAAGGCAGGAAGTTATAGCATTGTTTGAAGTTCAGCAGATCAACAGCCTGAGCAAACCATCATATTAGTTCTGACACGCCCTTTTTAGAAAGGGGTAAGGATACTTAATGTATCAAATAATGAGACTAAGTTTGATACTTGCATGTCCCATTTGAATTAACCTGTCCTGATGCAATTTGTTGAGGCTCCAGTTGATCTTTGATGATGTTGTCTTGATGAGAGAGAACCAGTGGGAGTCAGAGACTCTTTGGTGAATGGAAAGTCAAGGCCGTAGCCTGGCACGGGCTTGGGAGACCTTGGGGCCTCCTAGTTTGGCATCATTCAGCGAGAGAGTGAAGAGAGCACAAGGCTCAGAGGGCAAGAGAGGCAGGAAGCAAGAGAGGCTAAGAGCAGCGAAGAGAAGAGTGAGCTAAGAGCGAAGAGAGAGAGAGGAAGTGGGTGCAGCAATTTTATACCCTCGGGAAACAGGTCCCACCTCTCATTGGCTCGACCAATAAGAAGGGTTTGAGTTCTAGGCGGGAATTTGGTTTATTGCTCTTTGTTGTAAAATTGCCCATTGCATGGGCAAGAAAGAAAATAGGAAACATACTTGTAATACTAATATGTTGTTGTTATCGACATATCATGTACACAGTCATTTCAATCTTCAGAATACCAAGTTATAGAGACCAAATATGCCACACATATGATTTTGGTTAACCATAGTATGCAAAGTCTGAAACATTAACCCATTAGTTTGCAAGAAAACATAGATCAAGCACATTTAAGGGAAAATGTGAGATGGCACATTAGATACATGTCAATATTTATCACATGGATATATAGAATATATATATATAGGATTAACAGGGTTCATTTCTCTTTCTCAGTAAGAGAATGAAGTGAGGGTCAGCACTTCTCTGAACATTTCTTTGGAGGTCGTAAAAGTCTCCCTTACTCTGGGCATGAGAGAGTTCCTTTGTCAAAGCTCATTTGCATGTTTATGACAGTAAGAGATTTTGGGCTGAATGACTCAAAAGATAGTAAAACATCGCGTAATATCATTCTACAGAGATCTTATATTCTAATTCAGCTCGGACAAATCGTAAGGTTTAATTTGATACCAAGAAACATGTGTTTAGTACACTTAGAAAGGGAATATACACTGAGGCTATTAAATATGAGGCCTCAGAGTTTAAAACACACAACGAAACAGTTCTAACGAGTTTGATGTACCTCAGAAATACACAACATACAGGGATTACACGTATTTCATTAGCAATATGCAGTTCTGTGTTTAACTGGAAAACACACACACACATTTTTACGTTCAAAGTTTCCCCCTTCCTGTCCACACGATAAGCACGTGGTGAGCATGCGGATGTCACATGCGGTTCTCTGTCAATAGTTCATTGTCTCTTTGTCAATACATTTATTGTGCTTGTGGAGACTGGTTGGCGCTATTTCAGTAATTAGGGGGGTTTTTAACAGTAAGTTCTTGTTTGTTCGTGAATCTGTTAAGGCCACTGATCCTCCGCCATACCTTACAGTCCCCTTTTTCAGCCAGGTGGTGTCCCTGTTGGAGACATCATCGGACGACAATCATCACAATGGCGGATGGCAGGTGAATCATGAGGGTTTTGTAGCAGGTGGTTGTTCCACGGTGGGTGATGTAGACAGTAGCCACATCCAGGTCTCTGCAGCAGGTGCAGAGGCAGCAGGTGCCTTGACAGTGTGTCACCTGTCATTATGAAGTCAGTTCGTTTGAGGCAGGTGCTTGTTTGTGGCTGCAGGGAGTGGTTATGGGCATTGTGTAGTGTGGAGAGAGTTTCAGACTGACCTAGTACTGGTAGCAAAAGGGCAGAAGGTGGCCGTTCGCCCTTGGTTCGGCACCCAGTCACCAGGTGTCTGAAGTCTGCAGTGTTACTCTGCTCTGGCAGCAGTGCTGACTTGAGCTTGCCTGAGTGGTGTTGGGCAAGAGTCAGAGGTTTGTTCTTCCCAGTACTCCTCAGGGGAGTTCTGTTCCAGGAGCTCTTTTGCTAGTGCTAGCAGCTCTTGTAACTCAGTAACAGGCGTTTCTGGCTGTCTTTGTGCAGCCTCTGTTTGGCACCTGTTTGAAAGGTGTACAGGAGGATGTTGTTGTAGACTGCTGTGGGACGTCCTGTGGTGTTTGCTGGGTGAGGCCTTGTGTTTGTTAAAGGCCTTCTGTGTCAGGTCACGCAGTTGTTGGATAGGCATTGTGTGGGGCAGGCCATAATGCCTAAATGGTGACTTACCATAGGATGGAGGTTTCGGAGGAAAAGGCTCTTGAAGCTGGTGTCCTCCTCCATCCCAGGTTTGTTCTGAGCTCAAGTAAGCTCGTCTGAGTCTGTGGTAGTAAACATAGGGAGTTTCATGCCGACCCTGTTTGGTGTCTAGGGCAGCGATCAGTCCGTTGTTAGACTCTGAGAATTCCCTTATGATGGCTTGTTTCAGCTGCTGGTAGTTAGACTGGATGTTTTCTGGCTGTCGAGCCAGAAAGCGTCGCAACTCTGGGCTGGATGTGATCCAGATCAGATGGAGTCTATCTTGATGGTTCACACTCATCAAAGACTGCAGGCGAAAGTCAATGTCTCGCAGGTAAGCGTGGACGTCGTGGTCTCCTGCAAGCTCTGGTGTAAATGCAGGGATATGTCTGGCCATTCGGTTGAGGTCTTTGAGTGTCACTACACGTGTCGTTTCAAGATTCGTCTGAATCAATCCTTTTCCTTCCGGCTGCAGAAGCTTTAAGGAAACTGTCCGAGGACGTGTTAAGCAGAGGGTTTGTCTCCCCTTTGTAAATCTGTGCTTGGCTGGGGAGGTTTCTCTGCTGATTGCAAGTGGGGGAGTGAGATGTCTCTCCTGCTGTGGTTCCTTTTGCAGCAGGTAAGAGTGTCTCAGTTCTCGTTGGACCATGTCAAGTTCATCTTTGGTGTTGTCCAGCTGCTGAGTCAGCACTTTAACTTCAGCTCTGGACACATTCAGTTGACCTTCACAGGCCATGATTCTGGCATCTTTGTCCAAGAGTTCAGAATTTGCTGTTTTTAACAGTGTATCTTTGTGAAAAGTACCTTTCCAGGTGCTCTCTGCCTGTCTTTTCCAACTGCTCTTGTTGTTTAGCAGCTGTCAGAGCCGTTTGAAGTCTGTGGATTACCTCCTGTGACTCCCTTCTGCCAGGGTCCTTGTGTCTGTCCTGAGCCTCCATCTCTAGCTGGTCTATGCGGCTTTTAGCATGTGTCAGCTCCGTTTGGGACTCAGTGATCTGGCGTTTGAGGTTGTTTACCTCCTGTTTCAAACCTGTGAGGTTGTGGGCCAGGACGATAACCTCAGTCAGATATTTGTGCTCATACCTCTGGTTTGAGTCGATCTGTCGTTAGTTCTTTTCCCTCGTTTTCCAGTTGCTTTTGTTCTGTTGCTGAAGGTCATCAGCAGCCATGGATAAAAGGGTGTTCCTCAAAACACCTAGCCAGTCCTTTTGGCCTGCCATCTGGGCAGTTAGGCTGAGCATCTGCAACATTTTGGCACACTTCTGGTGAGAGTAAGGGCAAGAGACTAATGCAAGATCAAACAGAATTTGGAGCTAAAGGCAAAGTGAGACAGCAAGGTGTATAATGTACAGCTAGGTTTTGCTAGGTGTGGTTAACAATTGAAATGTTTTCCTGATTATTACTATCTTAGCTGCAAATAGCAGGATGCTCAGATTTGTGTGGATCTGAGTGGCTTTGCTAAAAGAGCGTAAGCCTAGATTTAATAAATGACTTAAGATGTTTCTTTGGGTCAAATTATTTATCAGCACTTACTGATAGCATACAACAGGCTTGATCTTTGAACACATGAAGAAGAGAAAGAAAGAGGAAGAAAAGAGCTTTCCTATTAGATTGTGTCTATTAGTGGTGCTCAAAATTATGCCATAGAAATCGTCTAGATTACTAGTGTAGCTGGCTCATAAAATTTAAGCTACTTGTTGCAAATAAACACAAAATCGAGAAGAAAAGTATGTCTAGTTACTTTTGCAGTTTTATGGGGAAATAAAACCACACTAGACCAAGAGGGTTAAATGGGAAAATGAATAGCTGACTTCTATTATTAGTAAAAATAATAAAAAGACTTGAAGAAGTGATTAAAATAGCAGAATAACCTTGTATTGGGAATAATCAATAGCACTGATGATTAACAATTAGATTTGCTTTGGACATCATTCTATAGTTGGTCACAGCGGTTACGTGTTCAAGACCACACAATGTGTTTGTCCCTCTATAAAGTTTAGTCAACGTGCCATTGAAAGTTTCCAATAACTATAAAAATTATTCTCTATCTAAACAGTTTACATGTAATTAAGTTTTTAGATTTAATTAACAAAGTAACTGCAAATTTAGCTGAACAGCGTTCAGTAAGGGATGCACCTGAAAGGTGCAGGTGAAGTTAGATGAGAAGAATTAAAGTTAAGGAAAGAGAAAGTGAGAATTCAGAAACCAGAAATGGGGTTAAAGGAAAATGGTTTAGATCACTTCACTCTGCATGCACACAAGCTGTAGATAAAGGCTTCATGTAAATTATGCTAGCAGCTAACGTTGAAGCTATTAGTTAGCTTAGCCTAAGCTAAGGGGCTGCTAAGTTGGGTTAGCTTAGCCACCTAGGCTGGTTTGTTTACAAAATGGCGTCGGAAGGAAACACATGTGCTATCTGGAGTGAGCACTTCCTGTGACAAGTCGTTGTCATGGGAACCAATGCACTTCAGAGTTTCAGTGAGTTAAACACAGTTTTGATCACCAGGAAGCTAAGCCTTTTAGATGCACAGATAGTTTAGATGAAGGACATCAATCTAACTATAATTTGTAAGGCCTTTATACTGTGAAAAGGGGAGCATCGCCCAAATCTACATTTATATAACACTGTACTGAGATTTGTTCATCAGAAACAGGTTAAGCAATCAATTCTGGTACTGTTTACATGCCGCTGAGCTGAGATTTCTTCATCAAAACAGACTTACACTTTAGTACTGAAATTAGGGTTTCTCCGCTAAAATCATATTACTCGTACACTGATACCTTTTGAAAATATGCTTAAATGTGTTACGACTCTTTCAATTACAGTAGAGATGTCAATTCAAGCCATCACCTTATCCGCATCCAAACAAGCCAGCAACTAGTGAAGCAAATGCCGTTTCGCATGTCGTGTCCTATTCTGACCGGAATTATTCAATGCACACTTTTAGGTTGACAGTGGTTCAAGCTCATAACCTTTGTTTAATCATGCCCGCATTCTCCACCATTATGTAGCGAATCAGCTCTATATTCTTCCACCATTAGGCAGCGAATCAGCTCTATGAAATATTAATAATCAATCATAACTTGTTATAATCAATTATGAATATTTGGATCAGTTAATCGGGTTAACTTGATGTAGCTACATTAACATTACAACCAAATACTCGGTTCATCCCGTGAACACTCAATTTTGGTTATTAATTAATTAATTAATAGAAATGTACATTTCGGGCAAGGGAAATGTCTTTCTTACTAAGTATTAAGAGCAAGTAGTCAAAATCTATGATTAGTGACTTTAGATATGAGCTTGAGACACAGACAACTTTACATGTGACATGAACAAGACTTTATTAACTAGACTAAACATTTAAACTACTCTAACATACATATACATACATGCATACAGTTTACCAAGGGAAAGAGGGCTGAAGCAGAATACAGGAAGGCAGGAAGTTATAGCATTGTTTGAAGTTCAGCAGATCAACAGCCTGAGCAAACCATCATATTAGTTCTGACACGCCCTTTTTAGAAAGGGGTAAGGATACTTAATGTATCAAATAATGAGACTAAGTTTGATACTTGCATGTCCCATTTGAATTAAACTGTCCTGATGCAATTTGTTGAGGCTCCAGTTGATCTTTGATGATGTTGTCTTGATGAGAGAGAACCAGTGGGAGTCAGAGACTCTTTGGTGAATGGAAAGTCAAGGCCGTAGCCTGGCACGGGCTTGGGAGTCCTTGGGGCCTCCTAGTTTGGCATCATTCAGCGAGAGAGTGAAGAGAGCACAAGGCTCAGAGGGCAAGAGAGGCAGGAAGCAAGAGAGGCTAAGAGCAGCGAAGAGAAGAGTGAGCTAAGAGCGAAGAGAGAGAGAGGAAGTGGGTGCAGCAATTTTATACCCTCGGGAAACAGGTCCCACCTCTCATTGGCTCGACCAATAAGAAGGGTTTGAGTTCTAGGCGGGAATTTGGTTTATTGCTCTTTGTTGTAAAATTGCCCATTGCATGTGCAAGAAAGAAAATAGGAAACATACTTGTAATACTAATATGTTGTTGTTATCGACATATCATGTACACAGTCATTTCAATCTTCAGAATACCAAGTTATAGAGACCAAATATGCCACACATATGATTTTGGTTAACCATAGTATGCAAAGTCTGAAACATTAACCCATTAGTTTGCAAGAAAACATAGATCAAGCACATTTAAGGGAAAATGTGAGATGGCACATTAGATACATGTCAATATTTATCACATGGATATATAGAATATATATATATAGGATTAACAGGGTTCATTTCTCTTTCTCAGTAAGAGAATGAAGTGAGGGTCAGCACTTCTCTGAACATTCCTTTGGAGGTCGTAAAAGTCTCCCTTACTCTGGGCATGAGAGAGTTCCTTTGTCAAAGCTCATTTGCATGTTTATGACAGTAAGAGATTTTGGGCTGAATGACTCAAAAGATAGTAAAACATCGCTAATATCATTCTACAGAGATCTTATATTCTAATTCAGCTCGGACAAATCGTAAGGTTTAATTTGATACCAAGAAACATGTGTTTAGTACACTTAGAAAGGGAATATACACTGAGGCTATTAAATATGAGGCCTCAGAGTTTAAAACACACAACTGAAACAGTTCTAACTTGAGTTTGATGTACCTCAGAAATACACAACATACAGGGATTACACGTATTTCATTAGCAATATGCAGTTCTGTGTTTAACTGGAAAACACACACACACATTTTACGTTCAAAGTTTCCCCTTCCTGTCCACACGATAAGCACGTGGTGAGCATGCGGATGTCACATGCGGTTCTCTGTCAATAGTTCATTGTCTCTTTGTCAATACATTTATTGTGCTTGTGGAGACTGGTTGGCGCTATTTCAGTAATTAGGGGGGTTTTTAACAGTAAGTTCTTGTTTGTTCGTGAATCTGTTAAGGCCACTGATCCTCCGCCATACCTTACAGGTCTTTGAGGGTCAGAATTCTAGCTGATAGACAGGTGTTCAAATACTTATTTGCAGCTGTATCATACAAATAAATAGTTAAAAAAAAATCATACATTGTGATTTCTGGATTTTTTTTTTTTTAGATTATGTCTCTCACAGTGGACATGCACCTACGATGACAATTTCAGACCCCTCCATGATTTCCAAGTGGGAGAACTTGCAAAATAGCAGGGTGTTCAAATACTTATTTTCCTCACTGTATATGATGATCTTGATGACGGCTGCAATGATATTTGGAAATCCAGCCCACATCTGATCGCTACACTAAACCAAACACTGAACGATCACTGATGACGTGTAACATGTTCCAATAATAAAATCATGATAATGTCATATCAAACATATCAAAGACAAATAGAAAAATTACTAACAATTGTAGTGCACTCAACGGGGTTCTCAACTAATACTTGACATTTGTTCATCACATGGAGAATAAATTAAAGAAACATAATGAGGAATATAAAATGAGGTTATTTGGCAGTACCGTAGATAGTGGTTTGTACAATTTATACTTCATCTCATGTTTACAATATATCAAATAGATCGTCTAAGTTACGTATGTAACCCCCGTTCCCCAATGGAGGGAACGAGACGTTGTGTCAGAGAAGCGACACTAGGGGTCTCTCTTGAGCGCCGATATTCACCTCTGGACTATGAAAAAAGGCCAATGAGAGTTGGCAACCAGTATTTGCATGTCCCGCCCCCGGACATACGGGTATTTAAGCGGCGCAAATATGGGAGTTCATTCAGGATTTTTCTTAGGAGCCGGAAATGGTCCGGCCACAACAGTGGCTCGGTTCAGCGACGTGGCAGGGGAGACACAACGTCTCGTTCCCTCCATCGGGGAACGGGGGTTACATTTGTAACCTAGACGTTCCCCTTCTGTCGCTCTCTCCACGTTGTGTCAGAGAAGCGACACTAGGGGTCCACTTATAAAAGTGCCATGCGCTGAGCCGTGTACGTGAACTGCTGATACAGGAGCGAGCAGGTATTCTTACGTGCAGGACGACCAACTGTATCAGGCTGCACGTACCCTTCCCCAATGCCCCATTTAAGCCATCAGGATTCCTTATCGTTACCCTGGAGGGGGGAACAAGTTGCTGGCCGCCAACTTGGGAACGGGCCAAGCCTGCCCGTGCCTCTTTTCTCTCTGTTTCTTGCATAGAGCAACTAAGGCCGGGGCCCTTACACGCATTGAGGGAAGGGGGTCTTAGCCCTTATTCAGGGCGGAGAAGACCCTGCGGAGGCCACGCCTACCCGAGAGGGGAGGCAAGTTTAAGTGGCAAAACCATCAGAGGCCTGCTTAGGGCCTGTGTGGAAAGTTGGTGCGGTGGTGGATCCAGCCTCATAGAGGGGGGAACATACAGCACGGCAACCAAGGCAGCCATGACTGCCTAAGGGAAACACGGGAGTCCGCTCGCCAGAGGGGACAGAACCGTGGTGTTACACACAGGGGAGTCCGAAGGAGGCCTTACCTGTGGAGCACCTATACCAGTACAGGGTAGCTTGCGGTACCACGAGTGGCTTGGGTCAGCGAGTTCCTCCGCTGAACTGCGACCCATGAGGGCTAGGGAGGAATCAACCAGTGTCCCAAACCTGAGATCTCCTGGGAATGAAGGCGCACTGTTTCCCTGGTTAGGGGAAGGAGCTAGGTGCAAGCGATTCACCCAGTCAGATCGTGGAGCGTGCTACCGAGTTCTCACGGGCTCGGTAACTGAGAAAACACAGGACGATACTGACTCAACTCAGAGATTGTAGAATCTCGCAAAAGTGTTAGGTGTTGCCCAGCCCGCTGCTCTACAAATGTCTGCTAGGGCAGTGCCCTAGCCAGTGCCCATGAGGGCGCTTAACACTCCTGGTGGAGTGAGCTCGGACCCGCAAGGGGGGGCACGGCCTGGGTGTGATAAGCCAGGGAAATGGCGTCGACAACCCAGTGGGCGAGTCTCTGCTTGGAGACAGCGTTCCCTTTCTGCTGTCCCCCAAAGCAGACGAAGAGCTGCTCAGAGCGTCTGGTGCTCTGTGTGCGGTCCAGATAAATACGTAAAGCACGTACTGGACACAGCAGTGAGAGGGCTGGGTCTGCCTCCTCCCGGGGCAGCGCTTGCAGGTTCACTACCTGATCCCGGAAGGGCGTGGTAGGAACCTTGGGCACATAGCCCGGTCGCTGTCTTAGGATCACGATCCATGCTCGTCTCGGGACTCGAGTCCGGAGCCAGTGCTGAAGTGGTCTCATATGCATCAACCCCAGTGGCGCGGCCACCGCGGAGGATGCCATATGCCCCAGGAGCTGTTGGAAACGTTTTAGCGGAACCATGTCACCTGGCTTGAAGGAAGCGAGGCATTTCAGCACTGACTGAGCACGCTCGTTGGAGAGACGTGCTGTCATTGGGACTGAGTCTAACTCCAGACCGAGAAAAGAAATGCTCTGGACCGGGGAGAGCTTGCTCTATTCCCAGTTGACCTGAAACCCCAAACGGCTGAGGTGGCTGAGCACCTGGTCTCTGTGTGCGCATAGTAACTCTCGGGAGTGGGCCAGTATGAGCCAGTCGTCGAGGTAATCGAGTATGCGTATGCCGGCTTCTCGGAGCGGGGCAAGAGCTGCCTCTGCAACTTTCGTGAAGACGCGAGGGGACAGAGACAGGCCGAAGGGGAGGACTTTGTACTGATATGCCTGGCCATCGAACGCGAACCTTAGGAAGGGTCGATGTCGAGGGCGAATTGAGACGTGAAAGTACGTATCCTTCAGGTCTACTGCTGCGAACCAATCTAGATGCCGGACGCCAGATAGAATTTGTTTCTGGGTGAGAATTTTGAACGGGAGTTTGGACAAGGTCCGATTGAAAATTCGCAAGTCCAAGATCGGTCGTAAGCCGCCGCCTTTCTTGGGTACAACGATGTAAGGGCTGTAGAAACCCTTCTTCGTTTCGGTTGGAGGGACAGGCTCTATTGCGTCCTTTAATAAAAGGGAGGCGATTTCTTCACGCAGGGAGTGGGTATGTTGGCCGTGTACTGCGGAAATATGTACGCCCACGAAGGGGGGTGGAGACCTGGCAAACTGAATTGCGTAACCGAGTCGAATGGTCCGGTGCAACCAGCGTGACAGGTTGGGCAGTGAAAGCCACGCCTCTAAACTCCGTGCTAGGGGCACCAAGGGGACGGGTTTTTTGGACGTACCCGGCGGGGCTTCGCAGCAGTGCGGAACAGGTAACGCGGCGTCGGGAGGTAACGTGGCGTCCCGAGGCTCTGTTGCTGAGAATAAACTCAAAGCACTTACCTTGCTCCGTGCATCCGGCAGGGGGCGGGTTCGTGACTGAGGAGGTGGTCTGATGTTGGCGTCCTCTGGACTCGTCTGAACCGGCCGGCAGGGGAACAGTCGTGGCGCTGAAGGCGGGGACACCGCGTCCATGGAGCCGGGACTGTTGAGGCCTGAAAGCAGAGTGCCGTAAGAACGGCATTTGCGGGCCATGTGCCCCAGAGACAAAGGAAATAGCTCTTTTATTGAGAATTTGGGTACCGCAGCCCGTGTTAGGGGGTGCGGCAAATGAAAAAACAAAGGATTCTCCTCCCGGCCCTCCACCGGGGGACGGAGCGGTCTTACCACCTCCGGAGCTAACGTCTTGGGCTCTGGGTGCGTTGTCTCAGGAACGCCTGGGAGCCTTCCGTGTCCTCGAGGGGGTCCGTGAGAGAGGGGGCATGCGCTTCCCGCGGTTTGCTCGGCGCTGGGGCTGAGAGCTGTGCCCAGGTTGAGGCGGAGCAGGAGCTTGCCTTCTGGCCACGGGAGGACGCCCTCGGCGAGCAGACGGGGCATGGGCCGTGGCGGCAGGCTTGCGGCGAGGCATGATGTGAGAGATGGCCTCCGTCTGCTTCTTCACCATGGAGAACTGCTGGGCAAAGTCCTCGACGGTGTCGCCGAAGAGGCCGAACTGGGAGACAGGGGCGTTGAGGAAGCGAATCTTGTCGGCTTCACGCATCTCGACCATGTTCAGCCACAGTTGACGTTCCTGGACCACTAGCGTGGCCATCGCCTGCCCGAGCGCTTGCGCTGTGACCTTCGTCGCTCTCAGGGCGAGGTCAGTCGCTGAGCGCAGTTCTTGCAGCGTGTCGGGATCAGGGTCACCCCCGTGCATGTCGTGTAGTGCCTTGGCTTGGTGGACCTGCAGGAGAGCCATGGCATGCAGGGCGGAAGCGGCGCGTATGGGCTTCGC